>NC_053025.1:287382420-287682420 GCF_003073215.2 Triticum urartu
GGGGGTCTCACCGTAAATTTTCAGCCCAGTCCGAGACAAAAAACCAACACCACAATAGTTCTCCTGAAAACAACCTTGGTTCGGGTTAATTCCATTCAAATCATACCAAAACCATATAAAATTGTTATAAACATGGCATGAATACTTCATAAATTATAGAAACATTGGAGACGTATCAGCAGCCCATACAGAAGGGCTTCGTACTCGGTCTCATTTTTGGAGGAATCAAAGTGTATCTGAAGCACATAGCTGAGTCGGTCTCCTTTAGGGAATACCAGGACCACTCTAGCTCCGGAGACATTCAACATCTTGGAGCCATAAAAGAACATCGTCCAGTGCTTTGGAAGACTTGAGATAGGTTGCTCTTGCTCCATCCACTTGGCCAAAAAATCCACTAGGGCTTGCGACTTGGTGGATTTCTTGGCATCAAACTTGATGTCCAAAGGAAGGAGCTCCATGGCCCACTTTGCCACTCGGCCTTTGGCATCTCTGTAGTTCAGGACATCGAATAGAGGAGCATCACTTTTCACCATGACCGAGTTCTCTTGAAAGTAATGAGCCACCTTCTTCGTAGACAGATAAATTCCATGCACCAACTTTTGATAATGTGGGTAACTTTGCTTGGAGGGGGTCAGAACCTCCGAGATGTAGTAGACTGGTCCGTCGAGCTTGAAGGATTTGCCTTGTTCTTTATGCTCCAAAGTGAGCACCATGCTAAAAACTTGGCTCATGGCCGTGATGTATAAGCCTAAGGGTTCTTTGCTGCTTGGGGCACCTAGCATCGGCTTGGTGGAGAGCAAGGCCTTCAGTTCCTAGAACGCGGCGTGTGCTTCGAGAGTCCACTCAAATCTGTCAGATTTCTTCATCAGTCAGTAAAGTGGTAGGGCCCTTTCACTAAGTCATGAGACGAACCTGCTCAGGGCTGCCAGGTTGCCTGTGAGCCTCGATATGTCATGTAGACGTTCATGTTGTTTCATTCGGAAAATTGCACCAATATTCTTGGGGTTGGCATAGATCCCACATTCAGAAATAAGGAAATCACGTAACTTGCCACCAGGGACCCCAAAAGTACAATTAGCCAGATTGAGCATTATCCCAAAGAGATGCTGGTTCACGCAGGTCTCGGCGAGATCCGTCAGGAGGTTCGAACCTTTCTAGGACTTGACCATGATGTCATCCATGTAGGCATCCATGTTCTGATTTATTTGCTTTTGTAAGCATTTCCGAATCATGAGTTGGAATGTAGCCCCAATAGTTTTCAGTCCGACTGGCATAGTGATATAACAAAATCACGAGAATGGGGTGATGAATGCTATTTTTATTTTATTCGGACCATACATTTGGATCTAGTGGTACCCGGAGTACGCATCTAGAAATGAGAGTTGCTCACACCTAACAGTAGAATCTGCTATCTGATCTATGTGGGGGAGAGGAAGATGGTCTTTCGGGAAGGCCCTATTGCTGTGCTTGAAGAAGATGCACATCCGAAGATATTTATTCTTCTTTGGCACCATGACGACGTTGGCGAGCCACTCGGAGTGGTACACCTCTTGGCTGAACTCGGCGGCCAAGAGCTGCACAATAACCTCACCAATGGCCTTGTGCTTCTCGGTTGAAGAGCATCGAAGGTGTTCTTTGACAGGCTTTATCTTCAAGTCAACACGGAGTCTGCACAACCGACATGTCAGAAGGCTTCCCTGCAAAGATGTCCCAGTTCTCACGGAGAAACTGGATGAGCTTGCCTTCCTATTTGGTGTCAAGCCTGGTGGAGATGTTGGTTGGGGCAGCATTCGAGTCCTCAGGGTGGACATGCACTGGCTTCATTTCTCTGGCCGACTGGAAAGTGGATTCCATAGTTGGCTTCTTGGACTTTAGCAGATCACTTGAATCCATTACATTATTTTATTGATCCAATTCGGCTAGCGCCATCTGCTCATCGGCAATCTAGGAGCCCTTCTGAAGCACTCCTTAGCTAGCTTCCAGTTGCCTATGATGGTGATCACGCCATTCAACCCTGGCATCTTAAGTTTGAGATATACGTAACATGGTATGGCCATGAAACATGCATAGACAGGCCTACCCAAGATGTCATGGTAAGCTGTCGGTGCAACAGACCCTGGGTCTGTCGCCTAGACTGTGGACAGGCACAGGAACAAGATTGAAGCACCAGCCCAAGTCAGAGATTGAAGGACCAAGAGATTCGAAGAACCAGCATACAGCTCAGAGAGCCCAAGATCGAGCCGGAGGAGCAAGATATCGGCAAGAGAAGGGCCTCCCTTGCCGGGCAGGCGAGCCTGGCAAGGCGCGAGGCCACCACCAGAAGCAGGCAACCAAGGCCCCCGACAAGGTTTGTCGGGGCTCGCGGGGGCAGAACCACTGCACCAACCACTCAAGTGTGACCCACGTCATCTATCAGTGCGGTGTCAAGCCGCAAGATGATTATGTGGCAGCGATTCGCCACATGGCAGCCATTTTCTACATAAGAAACCCACAAACGACACCCGTCCTGCGACGTGTCAAGCGAACAGATGTGGAGCTGGCAAGATAGCCCGGCAAGCCTTGCCAGGCAACCAGTGATGTGACACTAAGTGGTGCATTTAATGCACCCTGTCAGCCCACAGAGTTAGGTATAATAGCATTGTTTGCTATCGTACCAGTGGATAATTACTACTTTGCCATTGTGATGACCCCTTAATCTATAAAAGGAGGCCCCTGGCACCCGTAGGAGGGGTTAGAAGGTTAGAAAGTTGACAAACCCATACGCGCATAGTAACAACTACCCATAGGCAACCCCTGCCGGCCAAGTGTACTATGCCTCACCACCTCCATTCCACCATCAATCCACCAAAGCAGGAGTAGGGTTTTACGCCTCACGGTGGCCCGAACCTGGGTAAATTGCTTGTGTGCTCTCTGTCGTGCTACCGTGTGTTGGTCTGCTCTTTGTGCAATGCGATGTTCCCCCGCCGAACTAGCAAGGGGCCTCCTGGTCCCATAGGCGACCGTGGGTATCCCGTGACATCTTTGGCGCGCCAAGTATGGGACTCGCTTGCATGATCCTGAAAGCATGCGCAGCGCGTAATCTTCATCACCATCTTCATCTTTGATGACGCCATCGACCATGGAACCTAAGAAGAAGAAGTTCGGCCCTTCGGCCCATCTGTCCACCTCAAAGGCTCTGCCGCCCATGGCCTCTAGTGCCTCGGAGGATGCGGGAGCAAGCGAGGACGTGAACACTACTGGGGGCACGATTGGAATAGGTGGCGCCATAGCCGCCCCCCATGGCTGGCATGGGGGCTGGAGATGTTGGAGGAGAACAACATCAGTAACGCCTTGGCGATCACGCTCCACAAGGTGCGGGCGAGGGGGTCACGCTCCATCTACACCCCCTCCTCCCACTGACGGGCACAGCCGCAGCAACGGCGCTCAGTCCGGAGTGAGCCATCGTCCTCCATCCGCCCCCACCGCGGGAGCGACCGTGACCCATGCGCCTCCTCCCGAACGAGCCGACTGGACCGCTGCGCCCGACGGAGCCGCTGACCCTCAAGCACCACCGCCGTGAGACCCCGCTGCCCAGGTGGTCGTCCCATAGCTGCGTGGATGTGGCACCATAGCCGTCACCACCGCTGGCACCGTCAGGAGCCAGGTGACGGTGTGGTCGGCATCATCAACATATATGCCAAGCTCGGCCTTAGAGGCTATGGCGCGAGCTCAGTTGCTATTGAGGTTCTCGCCAATGGCCGAGCGGATGGATGAATGGTTTCGTCAAAGCTGGGGGCTCACGATGAGCTGGTCTGCCATGACTGCATGTTCCACTGGCCGAACAGAGGGGCCGTCCCCATGGTGCAGTCCCCACCACGGCAGCCGATGCGGGCACAGCTGAATCAAGACCTCGACGACGTCTCGATGGCCTCTTATGACCCTCGAGCACGTCCTGGCCAATGTTAAGCCTTGCAGGATAGGCGGCGGGCAGACACGCGCGTCATCATAGATCGGCGCCACGATGACCTCCGCCAGACCGACGGGTGCGGCGGCCTCAACGCTGACGAGCTGCGCTCGGTGTTGGCAGGAGCCTACCTTTCAAGGTCGGCTACCCTGCCTTTACATGTGAGCTGCGGCAAGTCTGTTGGCCATCCGTTCGCACGTTCAAGCCAGATATACCTGAGAAGTACGAAGGGAGGCTGAACCCGGCAGAGTTCCTGAGCATCTACACCATTGCTGTTCAGGCTGCCGGGGGAAGAGATGAGAAGGTGTTCACCAACTACTTCACTTTGGCTCTCAAGTCCAACGTGAGGTCTTGGCTAATGCACTTGCCGGAGAACTCCATTTTTTCATGGGCTGACCTGTGCCACGAGTACATCGGTACCTTCACTGGTGGCTACCAAGAGCCCGGTAGGCCCAGCGACCTGCAGCTTCTCCAGCAAAAGGAAGGAGAAACTCTCCGTAAGTATTTATAGTGATTCAGTAAAGTTCATAGGAATATTCCAAATATCCATTCGGCAGCCGTTATAGTAGCCTTCCAGTCCAATGTGCGCAACCATCGCATTCGTTCTAAGATGAATGTGCGGTTGCCCAAGACCGTGAAGGAGCTATACACACAAGTGGATAAGTGTGCTTGGATGGAGGAAGGAAGGAAGTTGCCCGGAGAGGAGGGTTGCATCAATGTTGATTCATAGGTTGAAGATGAATCAAACAGTTAGAGGAAGGGCAAGAAGTGCAATAGGAAGCCAAGAGATAAGGCAGTGATGACTGTAGAAGGTTCGGGCACACCTAGTACCGACAAGAAGGCCAAGGCTGAGGCCCCCGGCAAGGAAGTTGCCGCTTGCACGGCCTGCAGGGAAGCCGCTACCGCTGAGAAAGCTGGGAAAGGTGAGGGCCCGTAATGCAAGATCCACCGGACCAAGGGCCATGACCTTCAGGAGTGTTACCGGGTTGAGCAGCTTGTCAAGGAACAGAGGGCAGAATATGATAAGCGTGACAAGGAAAAAGGTCAGAATACCGCTGGCGGAAAGGGCCGGGACGGTGAAGAAAATCGCCCCAGCAAACCCTTTCAGATCCAAGGAAAACCTGCTAGGGGACAAGAGAAGGAAGTCAGTGATGATGTGAGTGAAGAAGGGAATGAAGAAAAAAACAGTGAGCAGGAATTTCAGAAGGCCACTGATGCCCTATGCATTGATGGGGGTGCATCTTTGCAGCCTCCCACCGCCAGCTCAAGTGATGCGCACGAGATATTGATAAAGGCAAAGGTGTCCCGTCTTTCGATGAGATGGTGGCTATCGTTTTGGAGGAAGTCGACTTTGACGATCCGACTACGAGCGTGCGAGGACGTCGCGCAATAGCAACCGCTAAACCAACTCCGAGAGATAATTGACAACGCCGGAGCACGATCAACATGACCACGAAGGTCTGTTTCCTGCAGGCAAGCGAAGAACAAGCAAGAAACAAAGATTGTAATCTTGATATTGCGAATATAAGAGGAAAGCTTTATTGATCAAGGTGGGGTTCTGTGACGCCTTTATCTGGTCGTTGAAGACAAATGAAGTACGCGAAGTTGCAACTATGGAGAACTTTAATCTAAACAAAACCCAAAGTCTAAACGATGCCCTAAGGGCTGTATATATGGAGGAGAGAGGGGGGAATTTCGTGGTCCTTGGAGGAGGGGTACGAAACAAACCCTAACTCTTGTTTCCCCACACACACGGACTCTACAAACAACCTATAATCAAGTATTAAGAAATTACATGGGCCTGGCCCAAAAATAATGTGACGCAGCACCTAGAGTAGCCTCTGGATGAAATTTAAGAAGTGTCATTTTGTATATTTCATCCAAGGCTTCATGCACTCATTATGGTGGCTTCAAAGTCCTGGAATCATCACTTGTAACTCCGTTCTTGTTCCCCTTGCGCATGCCATCATCTCCATGCTTGAACTTTCTCCAAGGTTCATCTGTCTTGTCCAAGCTACGCCCTTCATTTGTAAGCAAAACAAACATATCCAATTTTGGCACCATCATATTCTCATGAACATTATAATTTTACCAAGAAACGAAAGTACCTGGTAATTCAATTGGCGTGCGCGAGCTCTACTAATTGGTCCAGTATGTATAGCAGCAGGGGTGGTGGGTGTAACAATGGTATTGATGTCCTCATCATCCCCCCCTTCTTGAAATGAAGTCGTCCTCGACGGAAGCTCACCTTCCTCACCCAAATAAGGCTTCAAATCTGCAATGTTAAAAGTGGGACTAACCCCAAAATCCGCTGGCAGCTCAAGTTTACATGCATTATCATTTATTTTCTCTAACACCTTAA
Source organism: Triticum urartu (assembly GCF_003073215.2). NCBI lineage: Eukaryota > Viridiplantae > Streptophyta > Magnoliopsida > Poales > Poaceae > Triticum > Triticum urartu. The sequence goes on from NC_053025.1 coordinate 287,388,726, forward strand.
AAGGACCATCAGCACGTGGCATTATCTATGATTTGCGCAAATTAGGAAATCTATTCTTACTTAAATGTAACCAAACAAGATCTCCAGGTGCAAACACTATATGTTTTCTACCCTTATCTCCAGCAAGTTTATATTTAGCATTCATATGCTCAATGTTTTCCTTACTTAACTCATGCATTTTTAAAATCAATTTAGCACGTTCTTTAGCATCAAAATTAACCTTCTTCGAAGATGGAAGAGGCAATAAATCAATAGGTGCACGAGGTAGGAAACCATACACAATTTCGAAAGGGCACATCTTAGTAGTAGAATGTAATGAACGATTATAAGCAAATTCAATCTGAGGCAAGCATTCTTCCCACATTTTCTTATTATTCTTATAAACAGCCATAAGCATAGTAGACAATGTTCTATTGACTACTTCAGTTTGTACATCTGTTTGGGGGTGACAAGTAGTACTAAAAAGCAGTTTAGTCCCCAACTTAGCCCATAAACATCTCCAAAACTGGCTAAGAAATTTAGTATAATGATAGGAAACAATAGTATTTGGCACACCATGCAAGCGAATAATTTCAGAAAGAACAAATAAGCAACATTAAGAGCATCGTCGCTTTTATGACATGGTATAAAGTCTGCCATTTCGAGAATCTATCCACGACAACAAATATGTTATCCCTCCCCTTCTTTGTTCGAGGTAATCCTAAAACAAAATCCATAGATATATCCTCCCAAGGAACACTAGGTACAGGCAAAGGCATATATAAACCATAAGGATTGAGTCGTGACTTATCTTTTTGACATGTAGTGCAGCAAGCAACAAAACGCTCAACATACTGTCTCATCTTTGGCAAAAAGAAATGTGTAGCCAGTACGTGCTCCGTCCTCTTCACGCCAAAGTTTCCCATTAATCCTCCTCCATGCATGATAGAGGCAAAGGTGTCCCATCTTTCGATGAGATGGTGGCTATTGTTTTGGAGGAAGTCGACTTTGACGATCCGACTACGAACATGTGAGGTTGTCGCGCCTTAGCAATCCATAAACCAACTCCGAGAGGTTATTGACCACACCAGAGCATGATCAACCTGACCATGAAGGTCTGTTTCCTACAGGAAAACGAAGAACATGAAAGAAACTTATTTTGCAATCTGGATATTGTGAATATAAGAGGAAAGCTTTATTTATCAAGGTGGGGTTTTGTGACGCCTTTGTCTAGTCGTTGAACACAAACGAAGTACGCGAAGTTGCAGGTATGGTGAACTTTAATCTAAACAAAACCCCTACTTTAAACAACGCCCTAAGGGCTATATATATGGAGGAAGAGGGGGCAATTTCGTGGCCCTTGGAGGAGGGGTCCGAAACCAACCCTAACTCTTGTTTCCCCACACATATGGACTCTAAAAACAGCCTATACTTAAGTATTTCAAAAATACTTGGGCCTGGCCCAATAATAAGGTGACACAGCATCTAGAATAGCCTCTGGACGAAACTTATGAAGTGGCATCTTGTATATTTCCTCCAAGGCTTCATGCACTCCTTATGGTGGCTTCAAAGTCCTGAAATCACCACTTGTAACTCCGCTCTTGATCCCCTTCTGCATGCCATCATCTTCATGCTTGGTCTTGCTCTAGTGTTCATCCCTCTTATCCATGCCAGGCCCTTCATTTGTGAGCAAAACAAATGTGTCCAATTTAGGCAGCGTCATATTCTCATGAACATTAGAATCATTACCAAGAAACGAAAGTACCTGGTAATTTAATTAGCGTGCGCGAGCTCTAGTAATTGGTCCAGTATGTATAGCAGCAGGGGTTGTGGGTGTAACAATGGTACTGCTTTCCTCATCATCCTCCCCTTCTTGAAATGAAGTCGTCCTCGACGGAAGCTCATCTTCCTCACCCAAATAAGGCTTCAAATCTGCAATGTTAAAAGTGGGACTAACCCCAAAATCTGCAGGCAGCTCAAGTTTATATGCATTATCATTTATTTTCTCTAACACCTTAAAAGGACCATCAGCCCGTGGCATTAGCTTTGATTTGCGCAAATTAGGAAATATATTCTTACGCAAATGTAACCAAACAAGATCTCTAGGTGCAAACACAACATGTTTTCTACCCTTATCTCCAGCAAGTTTATATTTAGCATTCATACGCTCAATGTTTTCCTTACTTAACTCATGCATTTTTAAAATCAATTCAGCACGTTCTTTAGCATAAAAAATAACCTTCTCAGAAGATGGAAGAGGCAACAAATCAATAGATGCACGAGGTAGGAAACCATACACAATTTCAAAAGGGAACATCTTAGCAGTAGAATCCAATGAACGATTATAAGAAAATTCAATATGAGGCAAGCATTCTTCCCACATTTTCTTATTATTCTTAAAAACAGCCCTAAGCATAGTAGATAATGTTCTATTTACTACTTCAGTTTGTACATCAGTTTGGGGGTGACAAGTAGTACTAAAAAGCAGTTTAGTCCCCAACTTAACCCATAAACATCTCCAAAAGTGGCTAAGAAATTTAGTATCACGATCTGAAACAATAGTATTTGGCACACCATGCAACCAAATAAGTCACGAAAGACCAAATCAGCAACATTAACAACATCATCGCTTTTATGACATGGTATAAAGTGTGCCATTTTCAAGAATCTATCCACGACAACAAATATGCTATCCCTCCCCTTCTTTGTTTGAGGTAATCCTAAAAAAAGTCATAGATATATCCTCCCAAGGAACACTAGGTACAGGCAAAGGCATATATAAACCATGAGGATTGAGTCATGACTTAGCTTTTTGACATGTAGTGCAACAAGCAACAAAACGCTCAACATCCCGTCTCATCTTTGGCCAAAAGAAATGTGTAGCAAGTATTTCCTCCATCTTCTTCATGCCAAAGTGTCCCATTAATCCTCCTGCAACAAGAAAAGACGAACAGAGCTAGCTGGAATGCATAGCTTGTTAGCACAGAATACAAATCCATCATTAATGACGAACTTGTTCCATGTTCTTCCTTCTTTACAATTCTGCATTACATCTTTAAAATGGGCATCATGCACATATTGATCTTTGATGGTCTCCAAACCAAATATTTTGAAGTCAAGTAGTGAAAGCATGGTATCGCGATGAGACAATGCATCAGCAATAACATTTTCTTTACCCTTCTTGTGTTTAATGGCATAAGGGAAAGCCTCAATGAATTCAACCCATTTAGCATGTATATGATTCAGTTTAGCTTGACTTTTAATATGTTTCAAGGATTCATGATCAGAATGTATAACAAATTCTTTGGGCCATAAATAATGTTGTCATGTCTCTAAAGTCCGAACAAGAGCATATAATTCTTTATCAAAAGTAGAATAATTCAGACTAGGCCCACTCAATTTTTCAAAAAAATATGCAACAGGTTTGCCATCTTGTAATAACACACCTCCTAATCCAATTACACTAGCATCACATTCAAGCTCAAAAGTATTATTAAAATCAAGAAGTTGGAGTAAAGGAGCATGTGTCAACTTATATTTCAATACCGTGAAGGCTTCTTCCTGTGCGGTACCCCAAACAAAAGGTGCATCCTTCTTTGTAAGCTCATTGAGAGATGCAGCAATGGTGCTGAAATCTCTCACAAAACGCCTATAGAATCCGACGAGGCCAAGAAAACTCCTCACTTGTGTGACCATTTTGGGTTGTGGCCAACTCTCAATAGCTTCAATCTTGGCTTTATCAACTTCAATTCCCTATGGAGTAACAACATAGCCAAGAAAAGATACTCAGTCGGTGCAGAAGGTGCACTTCCCAAGGTTAACAAACAAATGTGCATCACATAGACCAATAAAAACATGTAAATGTTCCAAATGTTCCTCCAAAGACCTACTATAAATCAGTATATCATCAAAATAGACTACCACAAATCGTCCAATGGAAGCACGTAAAACTTCGTTCATTAATCTCATGAAAGTACTAGGTGCATTAGTTAACCCAAAAGGCATGACTAACCACTCATATAATCCAAACTTAGTTTTAAATGTTGTTTTCCATTCATGTCCCAATTTCATACGAATTTGATGGTATCCACTATGCAAATTAACTTTGGAGATTATTGTAGAGCCACTCAATTCATCAAGCATGTCATCTAGCCTAGGAATAGGATGAAGATAACGAATAGTAATATTATTAATGCCTCTACAACCAACACACATACACGATGTACCATCCTTTTTTGGCACTAGTATAATAGGAACAACACAATGACTAAGAGATTCACCTATATAACCTTTGTCGAACAGCTCCTGTACTTGACGCATAATCTCCTTGGTCTCCTCTGGATTGGTACGGTATGGCACATGGTTAGGTAGCGAAGCACTGGGAATTAAGTCAATCTGATGCTCAATCCCTCGAATAGGTGGTAATCCTGGTGGCACGTCTTGTGGAAAGACGTCAGCGAACTCCTGCAATATGTTAGTGACAGCAGGAGGCAAAGTGGAAGGTACAACCTCGTAATAAAATAATGCCTCTTTGCACACAAAAGCATAGCAAACAGATTTGCTGAAGTCTAGATCATCAATATCAGATTTGGTGGCAAGTAAACATGCAATATTCTATTTAATTTCAGAAGCAACACTAGATGGTTTATTATTAGGCTTCATTTGTTGCTAAAATTCTTTTTCCACAATCTGATTTTCACTCTTATGTTTCTCCTGTTTTGCTTTATTAGCCATATTGATATCATCTTTTAAATGGGTCAGGAGTCATAGGAAGCAAAGTAATATTTTTGTCCTTATGAACAAGAGTATACTGATTGTTTCTACCATGGTGTGCAGAATTTTTATCAAATTGCCATGGTCTACCAAGTAATAAGGAACATGCTTTCATAGGTACTACATCACAATCAACATAATCAGCATAGTTAGAGATACTAAAATGCACATGAACAGTATGTGTTACCTTAACCTTGCCGTTGTTGTTGAACCATTGGATGTAGTAAGGATGTGGATGTGGTCTTGTGGTGAGAGATAGCTTCTCCACCATATCCATGCCAGCCAAGTTGTTGCAGCTCCCTCCATCTATGATGACGTGAATAGAACGTTCCTTCACAAATCCCTTTGTATGGAACAAATTATGCCTCTAATTTTGCTCAGCTTGTGTAACCTGCACACTCAAAACACGTTGAGCAACTAAAAATTCATACCTGTCAGCATCTTCAGCAGCCATGTATTGCGTCTCATGATCAGAATCATCTCCACCGTGTTCTTCACTTGTAATAAGAGCCAAGGTCTCCTCATCATAGTCACTAGCGCACTCATACCCACCATCCTCAATAACAACCTCCACCCTTGCAATGACGACAAATAATATCATGCGTTTGCCCTGTTGATGTCGTGGATGAAGAAGAGCTCTATGCTGGCCCAGAAGGTGTGCTCTTGGCAGATAGTGGTGGTTGTGCCTGCTTTCTTGTATCATGGTTGGCGGTGGCAGTTGACGGAGGCACCAGTGTAGCAGAACATGTGGAAGTAGAGGATGCACGCGGTGTCCATGATGAAGATCGACCGGCAGAAAAGTTAGTTCGTACTAATGCCTGTCGATCCTACACTTCACGTTCAGCTTTGCAAGCAAGATGGAATAAACGAGTGATATTATTATATTCCTTATACTCTAGAATGGTCTGAATCTCTTTATTTAATCCACCCATCAAACGTGCAAGCATAGCTTTATTATCCTCAACGATACCACACAAAATCATACCAGTTTGTAATTCCTGATAATATTCTTCTACATAATTTTTCCCTTGTCTTAAACGCTGCAATTTTTGAAGTAATTCACGTTGATAATATGGTTGAACCCAACGAGTACGCATAGCAGTTTTCAAAGAAACCCAAGTAGTTGGAATATTATGCGGATATAACCTACGATGTTTAGACCACCACACACAAGCAAAACTAGTGAAAGCACAAAGTGCAGCAGCAACATGTCTCTCCTCGGGATATTCTAAACATGTAAAACGTTGTTCGGTTTCTAACTCCCAAGTAAGATATATATCAGGAATGTATCTACCATCAAATGGTGGAATATTCAATTTCAGTTTAGGGAGATGGTCATGATCTCGTACTTGAGGGCGAGCCCTACCATTGCCATTATTTACATGTGGACAACCTGGTGGTTGTGGTGCTGTTGGTTGCACGTAGTTCTAAATTTGATCAACCTCATCCTCGTAATCTCCCGCATAATCAACCTCCTCCGCATCAGCAGCAGGAGCCACAGAAGTATCAACAGCAGCACCAACAGTTTGGCTAGGCTCAAGAGGGACACGGGTCGCTCAGCGGAGGGCTGTTTCGCGATGTGGAGGTAGTCGTTGTTGTTGCAGAAGTGCGGCAGGTGCAGCCGGTGGTGGTTGTGGAAGACGCGCAAGCAGTTCATTAAATTCGTTAACGAGCTTTGTTTCAAACGTCTTCTCAAAGCCAGTTATCTTATCCATGGCCTCTTCAAAATTGTTCAGCACATCTTGCACCTGTTGATGTAGGGTAAAACCCTAGTGGCCCGATCTTTCACGAAAGGAGTGGATCCCGCGAAGAACGCGAAGAACACGAGGAGGAAAACAAGGGGAAAATCATGAGGGGAACACAAGAGAACACTCAAACCAACAAGAATGATCACACATGCGCTAGATCCTCGAATACAAAAGAGAAGATACAGGATCCACGGACAACTAAGGACGATACAAGGGTAGCCGGTCTTCTCCGTGAGGAGGTCTTGAATCCACGGGGGGATCTTCCCTTAGAAAGGGGGCTTGAATCCAAAGGGATCTTCTCCGAAGAGGCCGCAGTATCTCGCACGAAGGAGATCTGATATGGATGAGCGTAGCTCTATCTCTCAAATGAGCTAAACCAATGCTAACCCTAACTAGGAGGAGGTGGAGGAGTATATATAGTCTAGGTCCACAAAGGGGTAAGTGGGAGAGGGATACATGGGTCTCGGGCCAGATCTCTGTACGCAGACAGGTACCGGACGTCCGCTGGGGACCGGTCGTCCGGTGGCTCATGGGCTTCCGGACGTCCGGTAGTCGCCGGACTTCCGCTCACTTTGGCTCGGTTGAGGTGGCACCGGACGTCCGGTAGCTGGCGGTCGTCCAGTCGCTGGTCGTCCGGTGTTGTCGGTCTTCCGCTTAATGGGCTCGGATGTAGATGTGCCGGTCGTCCGATGGGGGCCGGATGTCCGCTCGCTGGGAGGGGCTGGTCGTCCGGTGTCGTACGGACGTCCGCTCGCTGGAGCTTCTTCGGCAGCTCTTCTTCTTGCGTCTTCGTTTCCACGCTTCCCTCGCGGACGATGTAGTTGTACACTTGCGCTCGCACTCCTCCTCATCGTCCGTAGCGTTCCGACAATACCTATGCATGCACACGAGTGGAGTGTCAAGTAGTATACCATCCTCGAAGGGGTCAAGTGAGCACGTGTAAAGGAGATGATTCACCTTTATGGATGTGAAGTAGATGTCGCACGTGTCACTTGCCAAACAGACTCTTGACATGGTGATGTCCATAGGATGCTCCGCATCATCTCCGCTGCCTTGGGAAAGATCCGACCTCGGATCGAAATCCAAATCACCATGGGAAAGAGATGGTGTCGCCATGTAGGAGTGGTCGATCACCAAGTTCTTGTCATCTTGAAGCTCGAAATGGGCACACTCCAATGTCGCACCGTCTAGTGATTCCTTCAAAATGAGCAAGGACAACAAACACTTGGAAAAACAAATGTGGTTAGCGTTAGTGCAAAACCAAGCATTCAAGAGGTTATTCACCAAACAAGTGATGTCATCATGCAAAGCATATGGTTTTACAAAGGATTGTGACATGGCATGTAAGCACATAAATTGAGCATAATCAAGGATATCATGGGGACAAGCATGTAAATGTGACGTATTGATGCAAATATGTTGGACAAGTGAAGAAGCATCTACCTCAAGTTCATAGCAAGCATTCGCAAATTGCTCAATGAAAGGTCTATGGTAGGCATAGGAATCATTCACAACACCAAATAAAATGAAGTGTCTAAACACATGTGTCAAGTGCAAGACAATCCAATCATAATGTGCATTGGGTGTAGTGAATATCGTGTGGCACTCAACACAATAGAAACAGCAATTGTTCATCATGTGTGAGGCAATCAAGTCAAGCATAGTAATCAAGTCACGCAAGCTAGTAGTGCGAAGATGCAACATACTAGAGGAAAGCATGGCAATCATGTCATGTGAGCAAATAATAGTCATAGGCAATGTACATGACATATCGCAAGCACAAACACAAAGCAAGATCATAGTATCATCATAGGCATGGGGCACAAAGCAAATATGGCAATAACAAGCAATGTCTCCACCAAGCTTGCAAATACACATACAAGTATGAGAATCAATCATCATGTGTAATGCAAAGCATGGGTCACGAATGCATGGCAAAAGCATAGTAATGAGCACATCATGCAAAGTGAACATGGCAAGATGGGCATAGAATATGTAGTGGACAATAACCCATAGCCAAGTGAGGGTAATGTAGAAGAAATGCGCGAAGACTTCGCTTGAAGAGAGTGGTGGGAAAGGCAATCCATGGGATCCCAAGTCATCATTGCTCTCTAGAGCTCATTTTGTCAACTCGTGGGATTGCGAGGTTGACAAGAATTCATGGGTACCTACACAAAAGAGACACAAACCAAAGAAATTCTGCGCGTGGTAAATGTACACATCATCCATCATGATGTGTATTTGCACGTGTGAGTTAGTACAAGATAAGCATCGCTCAAAGAAATTTGATGCATGGTATAAGAACATGTCATCCATCATGAAAGAATAGTTATTATGTATAACATGATGCGGATGCAAATTGAGCATACAAGTATAAGGCACAACCATAGCATTGTTATTCATGGGGAGCATATTGTGCACACAAGTATTGGGATCATGCAATGAATGGGATGAATCAAAATCTCCTAAAATGTATGAGGAAACTATGGGGTCTCCTCATGAGCAATATTGGAAACATCATATGGAGAAAATGGACAACATCCAAAACAATGCATATCCGAAGCTAGGTGGTCATGGCATGGCATATGAGATAAATGATGTAAAGGGAGCATATCAATATCATCACAAGAGAAACAAATGTCAATAACCATGGGCTTGTCATCTATGCCATAATTGCAAATTTGGTTAATTTGAATGGCATATGCATAGTCACTATGAAGAGATTGCAAATATGACATATGATTGATCTCATGCATAGCATATGACAAGTCAAGCGGATTGGCAAACATGATGTGACCGAGAGAATTAGCCCAAGAAATCCTATGTAACATGGCATCACAACTAAGAGACTCCACATGGCAATCATCATACTCATCATAAATGGGTAAATCAACGCATGGGGAAATCATACTAGCATGAAGCATGTCAATAGGGGGATCAACATCATGAAAGCAATCAATGTCAAGAATGTCCACTAGTGGGACTAGAGCATCACCGTCACCTATGTTACCGTTTTCACTCCACTCAAATGGTGTAGGTGAGGTGGGAAAGAACAAATGGTGGTCATCTTCATCTTGATGGAACCATGTGGGGGGTGCATCATATTCCACCATGGCCATCGTCTTGTCCAAAGGTAGGACGTAGTCATCGTGAATCGGCGCGTCATCATAGATGGGACGTAGCACCAAATGAGAAGACACAATAGAGGTAGAGGTCAAGTCGTTAGTGTTGAAAGTGGCCTCGCATGACCTATCAACTATCTCACTCTCTCTACGTGGTGGTTCACTCACTCCCTCCAAATAGGTGCACTCAAACTCACATATGGTGGAGTCACTCATCTCACTCAAGTGGTGGGGGTTGTGGCTCTCCTCACATGGGAATTGTGGCAACACATATATGGGCCTAGTGGTGAAGTCACTCTCACTCTCAATATGGTGGCACAAGTCACTCAAGTCATCATACGTCGCCATGGTCGAAGGGAAAATCCCATGCTCAACCATCTCGTTGTCGTCACCGTGTATGAAGGCCAAAGATGGCACATCATCACTCTCGCCTCCTAAGATAGAAACATCATCCTTGCTCGCCACCTTGTCACTCGCCTCCAAAGCTTGGTCCTTGAGGGTCTCCATAGTCGTACTCGTCGCCGCACCATCTTGAAAAAGAGTCATGGAGGACTCGGCATCATCAATGCCACAAAGAGGAATGTCGGTGAAGTCGACCTTGGGAGCATCGTCTTGGAGCTCGTCGGGCTTGGACATCGTGGTGGTACTAGCCTCATGCTCGTTCTCATGGAGCTTGGTCGTCGCGAAGTGAGCTTGGGGTGGAGAAACTTTGGCCTTCATGAGTTCTTGTTCCGCCTTGAGAGCACCAATGTAGTTGTCGTCGAGGGACTTGTAGTTCTCGAGGAAGATCGTCTTGGAGATGTCGTTGTGCAATCCCATCATGAAGTGGAACTTCATCGAAATTGGGTCGTCCACGCTGGCTCGTCGCAAGGCAATCTTCATCTCCTTGAATTACTCGTCGATGGACTTCGATCCTTGGATGGTGTTCTCCAATTGGTGTTGAAGTTGTTCCGTGTAGGTTGGAGGCACAAACTCTCGCCGCAAAGCTCTCTTCGTCTTGGGCCAACTCATGTCGTAGCTCTCCGAAGGTGTGTGAAGCCACCATGTGGACGCGTAGTCGTGGAAGTTCCTTGTGGCGCACTTCACTTGATCTTCGGGAGGGACTTGATGTAGCTTGAGGTAGTCGTCCATCAAACGCTCCCACTCGAGATACTCCTCGGGTTCTTGAGTCCCATAGAAAGGAATCGTGTGGTCGATGTCGAGGTCATAGTAGCTCGTGGAAGTCGTGAACTTGAGCTTGGGGAGTTTCTCTTGAGCGTAGTCTTGAGGTGCTTGTTGGCGAAGATGCCATATATCCAAAGGCGAAGATGCCTTGAAGTCGCTTGGCAAAGATGCCAAAGTGGTTGGTGTAGCCGTAGCTCTGTCTTGGTGGTGCTTGTCTCGCGGTCTTCTCTTGCGGCCATGAAGTTTGGACTTGGCGTGAAGTAGGGCTTGTTGCGACTTGTAGGTAGGCGCATCTCGAGCATCTTCATGATGATGTTGTCGTTGTCGTGCTTGAGATTGATGTAGATGTCGTTCGTCGTCGTCGTGCACATGTTGCTTGGAGGTGACTTGCCCTTCATGACGAGGTGGATCACAAACGTGATGGTGGTCGCCATGGAGATGGACGAGGACGACTTGCGCTTGCATCATTTTTGCTCTCCGACGACTTGTGACTTGAACGTCGCCGCCTTGAGGATGATGAAGGGGAAGAATGGTTGATCAACAAGGTCCGAATCTCCTCCATCCTTGCATCTTGCTCCTCCTTTTGTGCGGAAAGCTTGTTGTTGATGTAGTTGTACACGCCGTCGTTGTTGTGGAAGACTGGAGATGAAATGCCTTGCCTATCCATCACAAGATTGGAGCCAATATGAGTGGAGAAAGAGAAGAACGAATACCAAATGTACCTTGACAGAAGTTCAAAGTGGATCAATGATCACTCCAATGTGGACAAGGAAATAGCACAATTGGTACCAATTCTTGTCGGTTTCTCACACCTACATAAGTAAGGCTTATGGTGGAGCTCGTTGAGGATAGTGGCACAAAAATTTAATGCAAAATGTTAGCAAGAGTCAATAATGTTGAAAGAGATTCACAAATTCGCAAGTGAAACAAGTAGACCAATAACAATATGTGCTACACGGAAACACACACACGGATAGATAAATGGGGTCGTGCAACCAAGGATGAGCACAAAATGTGGAATCCACGGAAAACGCTCGTGTTGCACAACTCAAGAGAGACGCTAGCACGATTGCACAATAGGCGGATACGACACTTGTGCACAACCTATAAGATGCAAAATGGATAACTTTCTATCCCAAGTATGCTATGTATGTATGGTTCCCGGTGTTTCTCACAAGGTGATCCAAGATGATCTTATATGCAATGTGGTATGATGCTATGGATATTGCTTACAAGCTTCTTTGCTCTTTCTCTTTTGCTTAAAAGCTTATTCTTATATATATATCCACTTTGTGAAATGCACAAACCAAGATAGTAATTGTGTATATGCGGGAACAAACTTGAGGCACACGAGATGATATGATACCAATATGATATGGTATGTATGCAATGTATGGTGTAGATCACTAATGTGCACAAGTAACGTCGCCGGCAATACTCAAATGGCTAGTCTCGATAGGCATGTAACGCAAAATGGGCTAGGGGTTAACAATGCAATTGCAAGGGGAATGTACAATGGAGGGGTACCACGATACCAAGATGATATGGAGGTTACCGTCCTTGGCGATGATGAGTAGCGGTGTTCTTGATGTAGATACCAAGATGATGGAGACTCGTCCCTAAGTAGCCGAAACACCTTAGGAAACGGAAAAACCACAACTCAAAATCTCAAGGACAAAAGTCAAATGGTGGTAGCGGGAAGTGGTGGTGTTGCACTAGGCAATGCGGAAGTGGAGGTTATGGTGGTGGACTATACACGGTGTCGGAGTTGAAAGAACGGTCCCTAAGTGACCGAAACACCTTAGGAGACACAACTCGCAACACAAACAAAATGGGTTAAGTCGGGGTGGCGGGAGTGTGAGGCGGGCAAAACTATGCGGAAGTTATGGTGGTGTTGGTGGTTGATGAAGAAGCAACCGTCCCTAAGTAGCCTAGACACCTTAGGAGACTCAAATCACTCCTCAAGCAACCACTAATATGATGGGGAACAAAATTGGTTAGGTTGCGGAAGTCGGTAGTGGTGTAGCGGATGATGTGGTAGAAGTCCTAGGCAAAGATGCCAAAATTGTCAAAATTTAATTTAGTCAAAAGATGTTGGTGGTATTTTTGTGGGAAGGATGATGACAAGAGCTTTTCAACGAGCTAAAGAACGTCAAAATCGGACTCCGGATGAATTAGTTATGGCCGAAACAAAAATCAGCTGAAGTTGATATCTATAGGTAGCGGACGTCCGGAAAAAACGGTCGTCCGGTCACCGGACGTCCGGTCGGGTCAGGAATCCACTGATTCTGCTCGGGTTAGGGGGTTCCGGTCGTCCGGTAAGGTCGGACGTCCGGTGGTTCCTGCGGCTCCGGACGTCCAGTAAGGTGACGGTCGTCCGGTGTATCGGGGTCAACTCTAGATCCAAGATTCGGGACGCGATTTTGGTTGGAATTTGGGGAGTTTGGGGTCAAAATTGATGAGATTTCGTGGATGAAAGATGGGGAAACTTGGGAAAATGCTAGATCCACTCGAAACCAAGCAAATCCATGGATCAAAATCAACAAAACATCATCAAACCAACAAATCACAAAAAAAATGGTGCTATTTTCGGTGGGGATTTTCGAATTTAGGACGAAATCAAGCAAAAGAAGGCTAGAAAACGGTGGGGGAGGCTCCGAAATCGTGATCAACGTGGCTCATGATACCAAGATGATGTAGGGTAGAACCCTAGTGGCCCGATCTTTCACGAAAGGAGCGGATCCCGCGAAGAACGCGAAGAACACGAGGAGGAAAACGAGGGGAAAATCACGAGGGGAACACAAGAGAACATTCAAACCAACAAGAATGATCACACATGCGCTAGATCCTCGAATACAAAAGAGAAGATACACGATCCACGGACAACTAAGGACGATACAAGGGTAGCCGGTCTTCTCCATGAGGAGGTCTTGAATCCACGGGGGGATCTTCCCTTAGAAAGGGGGCTTGAATCTAAAGGGATCTTCTCCGAAGAGGCCGCAGTCTCTCGCACGAAGGAGATCTGATATGGATGAGTGTAGCTCTATCTCTCAAATGAGCTAAACCAACGCTAACCCTAACTAGGAGGAGGTGAAGGAGTATATATAGTCTAGGTCCACTAAGGGGTAAGTGGGAGAGGGATACATGGGCCTCGGGCGCGATCTCTGTACGCAGACAGGTACCGGACGTCCGCTGGGGACCGGTCGTCCGGTGGCTCGTGGGCTTCCGGACGTCCGGTAGTCGCCGGACTTCCGCTCACTTTGGCTCGGTTGAGGTGGCACCGGACGTCCGGTAGCTGGCGGTCGTCCGGTCGCCGGTCGTCCGGTGTCGTCGGTCTTCCGCTGAATGGGCTCGGATGTAGATGTCCTGGTCGTCCGGTGGGGGCCGGACGTCCGCTCGCTGGGAGGGCCCGGTCGTCCGGTGTCGTACGGACGTCCGCTCGCTGGAGCTTCTTCGGCAGCTCTTCTTCTTGCGTCTTCGTTTCCACGCTTCCCTCGCGGACGGTGTAGTTGTACACTTGCGCTCGCACTCCTCCTCATCGTCCGTAGCGTTCCGACAATACCTATGCATGCACATGAGTGGAGTGTCAAGTAATATACCATCCTCGAAGGGATCAAGTGAGAACGTGTAAAGGAGATGATTCACCTTTGTGGATGTGAAGTAGATGTCGCACGTGTCACTTGCCAAACGGACTCTTGACATGGTGATGTCCATAGGATGCTCCGCATCACCTGTTCAGTCATCATTTGCTGAAATTTATCGTGCAACTCCTTATTCATCATGTTCTCCTAGTCAGTCCCATCGACTTGTGATCCTGCCATGGTTAGCAGAAATAGAAACACACAAGAATATGATCCTACAGACTACTAGAAAATAGTGGTGGTGGGTGTCACAAATCCATCAACCGGATCTCAAATTCTTACCAGTTCTTACCCAGCAGCAGGTGGTGACCGGCAATCATTGTAGTCAAAACTCTCAAAGATTGGACAGAGCGATTGCCAGGTGGTGTCAAACGCATGATGTAGATGTATGTGGAGCTGGGAAGGCATATGATATGGTAGCAAAAATGTCAGCAATAATCAATTAAGTGATACAAAGTTGAATAAACGCTCAACAATGGTACTGTGCTAGTCCTAGGCTAGATCGTTCTAGAGACGTGAGCCTAGAACACTAACAAAATCACGGCGCTGCACATAAACAAGGGAAAAGCACACTCTAGAATTATTTTTTCGCTGTCTTTTTTGCGCTCTTTCTTTACGCTCCTTTTTGTTTTTTGTGAAAAGTCACTATAATGGCGAGTGTCTCAAAACTCTTCCCAGGTCAAAATGACAAGATGGGCACAAAATTTTTTTGACAATTTTTTTCGGAAATCAGGGCAGCGACGACGAAAAAGTGCGACAAAAAAACACTATGATGGCGAGTGTCTCAAAAGACTCAGAAAATCCTAAAAATAGGATAGGGAAAAAATATTTTCGGTCGCCGAAATTTTGGCCTAAAAACTGCCCGGGGGTCTCCAGACTCGTTTTTCTCGAAACCTACTCAGGCAACGAAACACGAATCGGAAATTAGATGGATCTTGAAAACAAACCTAGTATGAAAAGAACTCAGATTGTTGGTGGATATATGATGGTAAGATATGGCAGCGGTGGTGGTATATGGATACAGATTGCGGTGGTATATGGATACAGATTGGTGATGGTATATGGAGACTGATCACTGGCGGAGAAGCGGTGTTGGTAGATGGCAGGGGCGATGATGATGGTGCGGCGGTGGCATGACAACTTATGACTAGAACTCGAAACTCTACAAGACTAGACTCTAAGACTAGCGACTAGACATGACGATGCAACCACAAATTCAACAAAGCAAAATACTGATAAGACTATGCAAAGGCTCAGACTGGTTCGGATACGATGAACTAACCCTAATTTTTTGGCTTTTTCGTGGACTGTAGGTATGAAGAACATACTCGATCTAAACTACGAAAAACTGTAAAATCTCACCGAGCAACCTGGAAATTCGATACCACTTGATAGAGGCAAAGGTGTCCCGTCTTTCCATGAGATGGTGGTTATCGTTTTGGAGGAAGTTGACTTTGACGATCTGACTACGAGCGTGCGAGGACGTCGCACCTTAGCAATCTCTAAACCAACTCCGACAGGTTATTGACTACGCCAGAGCATGATCAACCTGACCACGAAGGTCTGTTTCCTACAGGCAAACGAAGAACAAGCAAGAAACTAAGATTGGAATCTGGATATTGCGACTATAAGAGGAAAGCTTTATTGATCAAGGTGGTGTTCTGTGACGCCTTTGTCTGGTCGTTGAACACAAACGAAGTACGTGAAGTTGCAGCTATGGCGAATTCTAATCTAAACAAAACCCAAAGTCCAAACGATGCCCTAAGGGCTGTATATATGGAGGAGAGAGGGGGAAGTTCATGGCCCTTGGAGGAGGGGTCCGAAACCAACCCTAACTCTTGTTTCCCCACACATACGGACTCTAAAAACAGCCTATAATCAAGTATTTCGAAATTACATGTGCTTGGCCCAAAAATAAGGTGACTCAGCACCTAGAATAGCCTCTGGATGAAATTGAAGAAGTGGAATCTTGTATATTTCGTCCAAGGCTTCATATACTCATTATGGTGGCTTCAAAGTCCTGTAATCATCACTTGTAACTCCGTTCTTGTTCCCCTTGCGCATGCCATCATCGCCATGCTTGAACTTTCTCCAAGGTTCATCTGTCTTGTCCAAGCTAGGCCCTTAATTTGTAAGCAAAACAAACGTATCAAATTTAGGTAGCATCATATTCTCATGAACATTAGAATCGTTACCAAGAAACGAAAGTACCTGGTAATTCAATTGGCGTGCGCGAGCTCTAGTAATTGGTCCAGTATGTATAGCAGCAGGGGCTTTGGGTGTAACAACGGTATTGATGTCCTCATCACAGATCAATGTCGTGGAGCCAGCGCAAGAGGCCTAGAAGCTGCTCAAATGGTCCAGCACGCCAATCATCTTTGATGAGGAGGATCATCCTGGCCGCACCAGTGCAGTAGGATGCTTGCCATTGTTGGTCTCCCCGACAATTCGCAGCCTCAAGGTCACTAAGATGTTAGTGGATGGCGTGGCTGGGCTGAATCTGATTTCCCCAGCAGTCATCAACAAGCTTTAGATATGAGAAGAAGAGCTAGAGGTTACCGGCACGTTTCAAGGAGTTAAACCTGGCAGGAGCCATCCCAAAGGGAAGATTACGTTGCTGGTGATGTTTGGGTGAGAACTGAACTACCGGACAGAGAAAGTTGTGTTTGATGTGGTTGATCTCCCCCTACCGTATAATGGGATTGTTGGACGTCCGGCCCTGGCCAAGTTTATGGTAGCATCCCACTATGCTTATAACACACTGAAGATGCCTGGGCCACTGGGAGTCATCACTATCCTATTAGATGAGAAGGATGCAATTATCTGTGTGGACAAGATGTACCGGGATGCATTCGCAGTAGAGGCTATGGCAGCAACAGCTCCTGCCAAGCATAGCAAAGGAAAGAAAAGGGATTGTTGGACCTCCGGCCATGAGTCTGGGAAGCATGCCCACTCCGAGTACATGGCACCCATTGACGACGTGCGGGAGTGTTCCAATAGCAAGAGATCCAAGGTTGTTGCACCCCAAGTGAAGAAGGTCCCGGCAGGGCTGGCTAGCGTTGACGGTACTTTCACCATCAACGCTACCCTTGATGACAGATAGGAAAGCGCGCTCGTTGCCTTCCTGTGGGCAAATATCGATATGTTTGCCTGGCAACCATCTGATATTCCCGGTGTTCCCAGGGAGGTAATCGAGCACCACCTTGTTGTCTGCCCACACGCCCAGCCTGTCAAGCAGAAAATCCGGAAGTAGGCCTTGGAAAGGAAGCAGTTCATTGCCGTGGAGATCAAGAAACTGGAGGCAGCTGGTTTGGTCAGAGGATTACTGCATCCTACATGGTTAGCAAACCCAGTGGTAGTCCGGAAGGCAAATGGTAAATGGAGGCTTTGCATTGATTTCATAGATCTCAACAATTCTTGCCCGAAGGACCCATTTCCCTTGCCACGCATCGACCAGATTGTGGATTCCACTTCAGGGTGTGATTTTCTCTCCTTTCTAGATGTGTATTCCGGATATCACCAGATATTTATGTCCGAAGAAGAAGAAGAGAAGACATCGTTCATCACTCCATGTGGTACGTACTGCTTTGTCCGCATGCCACTCGGACTAAAGAGTGCCGGATCCGCTTTTGCAAGTGCATGTTAGATTGGTTTTGGGCCACATTTACACAGAAACATAGAAGCCTATATGGATGATATCATGGTCAAAACCAATGATAAGACCACTCTTATCCAGGATTTGGAGGAAACATTTGCTAATCTGCGCAAGATCAATTTGAAGCTTAATCCAGGGAAGTGTCTGTTTGGTGTCCCCTTTGGTAAGATGCTTGGTTTCTTCGTGTCCCATCAGGGGATCGAAGATAACCTCGACAAGAAAAAAGCTATCGAGCAGATTCAAGCACCAAGGGCAGTTAAGGATGTAAGGCGCTTGACGGGATGTGTTGCCGCGCTAAGCAGATTCATTTCCAAGTCTGCCGAGCGTGCCTTGCCGTTCTTTAAACTCTAAAGAAGGCAGGGCCTATGAAGTGGACCCCGGAAGCAGATGCATCTCTGAAGGAGTTGAAGGCCTACCTATCGTCTGTGCCTACCTTCGTTGTACCTAAACCCCAAGAGCCATTGTTGCTATACTTGGCGGCAACCAACCAAGTGGTTAGTGCGGCCTTGGTAGCACAACGAGAAGTGGATGAGGAAGAAATTGGATAGATAATGACAGAGTCAGAAAACGATCAAGACAGTAGTGAGCATGGCAATGAGAGCAACCCCAAGGACGCGACAAGGAAGAAAGTGGTGTAGCGCCCAGTGTACTTCTTAACTCCTTGTTACAAGGGGCTAGATCGAGGTACTCTGGCATGCAAAAGTTGATCTTTGGTCTCGTTAAGGCCTCGAGGAAACTGCATCACTACTTCCAAGCCCATGAGATCGTGGTTGTCACTCGTTTTCCGTTGCAAAGGATACTTCGAAACCCTGAGGCTACCAGCAGAATAGTGGAGTGGGCTTTGGAGTTATACAACTTTGGTTTGAAGTTTGAGAGCACGTCAACTATTCAGAGCAGGGCACCGGCAGAGTTTATTGCTGAATGGACGCCAACCCCTGATGAAGAAGTGACGAAGACAGCTATCCCCGGCAAGGAATCGCCCCAAGAATGGATTGTGTATTTTGATGGTGCTTTTTCCCTACAAGGTGCAGGGGCTGCTGTGCTTCTTGTTGCCCCCTCCGGGGAGCACTTGAAGTACGTCGTCCAAATGCACTTTACCCGAGAAGAAGCCACCAACAATACAGCTGAGTATGAAGGGCTCCTTGCCAAGCTCAGAATTGCAGCGGAATTGGGAATCAAGAAGCTGATCATACGAGGAGATTCGCAGCTTGTGGTGAGACAACTCAACAAGGATTTTGATGGAAGTATACGTCAAGGAAGTGAGGAGATTGGAGGAGCACTTTGATGGGTTGCAAACAGAGCACGTACCCTGTGCGGAAAACAACATAGCTGATCACCTATCAAAGTGTGCTGCACAGAAGCTTCTTGTGGAACCAGGAACTTTTGTTCTTGGTATCTCTCAGCCCTCCGTATCACTAGCCACAATGGCCTGGAAAAGGAGAAAGTTGGACTACAGTAAGCCTCCCCCGGTCGAGCCGTCCGCTCCCGGCAGGGACCCTGCCGGAAACAACTCCTCACAGCCTGCCAGACCACCCCCTCTAGCCGGGCCTATGGACCCCGTGAACGAGGTTGGTGCTCCCGCAGTAGAGGACGTGCCGCTAGTCCTCGTTGCCGAGCCCCAGGCTCCAACTTGGGCAAGGCACATCGTCCAAACCAGAGAACTTCCCGGCGACCAAGATGAAGCTAAGAAAGTATCCTAGAGGGCCAGTATGTATCAGTTTGTCGATGAGACTATACAGAAGGAGGTCCAACGGCGTGAAATTGAAGTGTGTCTGTCGGGAAGATGGAAAGGAAATGCTGGCTGAGATTCATAGAGGAATCTGCGGCTCACACATTGGATCAAGGGCATTAGTTGGGAAAGCATTCTGGCAAGGATTCTATTGTCCCACTACCCTCCAAGATGCGGTCGAGCTCGTCACGACATGTGAAGCCTGCCAGTTCCATTCCAAGAGAACACACCTGCCTGCCCAAGCCCTTCAGACAATCCCTTTATCATGGACATTTTCGGTCTGGGGGCTCGATATCCTCGGCCCCTTCCCCCGAGCAATCGGGGGCTTTGAATTCTTGTTCGTCGCCATCGACAAGTTTACAAAGTGGCGGGAAGTGACTGTCGTGAGGAAGGTGACTTCTCAGTCAGCTATCAAGTTCTTGAAAGAATTGGTGTCTCGTTTTGGAGTTCTGGCAAGGATAATCACCGACAAAGGCACCCAATTCACGAGCCACGCCTTCATGGAATATGTTCGTACGCTCAGATGCAAGATCTCATTCGCCTCTGTGGCATACCCTCAGAGCAATGGACAAGCTGAGAGGGCGAACACTGAAGTGCTACGTGGACTCAAGACAAGAACTTTCGATACGCTGTAGAAGCACGACAGGCGGTGGATCGAGGAGCTGCCGGTAGTCCTCTGGTCCCTCAGAACGACACCTAACCGAGCTACCGGGCAGACTCCCTTCTCCCTGGTCTACAGGGCATAAGCAGTTACCCCCACGGAACTCATTTACTGGTCCCCTCAAGTGCTTGCCTACGATGAAGTGGCGTAAGATCAGCACCGGCATGACAACGCTGTGCTACTCAAGGAGAACTGTCTCCGGGCTGCTATGCATGCTCCATGCTACCAGCAAGCCCTGTGTCTCTATCACAGCGGCAGGGTTCATTCCTGGTGTTTTGAGGAAGGTGACCTTGTCCTTAGGCGCGTTCAGTACGCTAAGGGTACAAACAAGCTATCATGGAAGTGGGAAGGCCCTTACCGGGTGGTATGAGTCACCAGACCCGGCGCAGTCCATCTGGAGACTGGAGATGGCACTCAGTTGTAAAACTCATGGAATATCGAACATCTCCACAAGTACTACCTATAAGGCGCGAGGCTTCCGGGCACTGCCTGACAGCCACCCTTTTGTATAGGCCTTGCCTCAGCTGCATGTAACCCCTTGACGAAGCCGGGGCGATGACCCCATGCAAGAGAAAATAAAGAAGCGTTGTAAGGGGGCCCCAACTAAGATTGCATGCATGCATGAGCACACCAAGATCACTGCATAAGCATTTCATGAGTATTTTCATATGCATATAGATAGGATTGCATCATGCATTCATTCTCATCTACATGAAGTTGCCGGTTCCTGCCGTGAACTTGGCTTCGACAAGAGACGAGAAGATTGCACGACAAAGTGATCCCCGGCAAGACAAACAGATAAGTTTTACCTCTTGTCCATTAGTGTTCTGTAAAGCTATAACTTTGCATGGGAAAACCTCACCTCTCTTTTGGATCTTAGGTGTTCCCATCCATGACTCGAACGCTGCTTTGGTCAGGATGGTTGCAGTGGCCTTTAGTAAAAAGGAGTTGGCGGGGTGTTGGCCCCTCTGTCTGTTCCCCAGCAGACGTAGCTCTCCGGCAGACAAAGAGGGTGCCGACAGGATATCCTGCCTGGGAAAACTCGTTTATTTTCATTAAAGAGGCGCTCCACCTCTGCATTGACATACACATGCACGGGTTCCCAGCAAGGTTCATCTTTTTCATTCATATGCTAATACAAGTACAAGCATTACAGAACGCAAAGATGGACTGGAGAGATTACATTATTTGAATTAAAATTTGGTGATTGCTGGCTAGTTTAATGTTGAAAAAAGATAAGTGCCCTGTGATCGTCTCTTTTCATTTTCCCTCCTTCAGGCACTGCGGCGGAAGGAGGAAAAGACAAGAGAAGGAGCACCCAAGTAGGAGCCCACCCCGGTCTCGTTAGGGCCCGTCGGGCACGGCCTGACAACACTGAGAGTGGCGAGGCTGTGAAGGGGGAGTGCGGGTGACGGGGAGGCACCTTCTGGTCACCACCTCCAGAGCCAGCAAGAAGCCCCAGCTGGAGCGCCGGTGGAGTCATCCACTAGAGCTTAGCCGGAAGACTGCTGGAGGCAAGGAGAAGGCACCAAGAGAACATCCCTCCCCGGCTATCACCCGAAGAGGCTGGTGATGACTGTGCCTGGGAGGGAGGGGAGGAGCGGAAAGACGATGCGGCAGGTCCATGGTCGGAGGCGATGGCATCCACGCCATCGTACTATGAACTGACTCCCTATCACCTGCCTTCTCCGTCTTCCCTCGCTTCCTCCTCACGACCGCTACTTCCGAGAAGCGCCAAGACTCCAGTCCGGCGCCTCCAGCAGAGAAACAGCAGGCAGCCGGAGAGGCCAGGGGGCTTGAGGCGCGCCGCTCCCTACCTTGGCGGGCAGGAAGGCGCGCCTCTCGTCGATGTCCGCCCCAAGACATTCGGGAGGGGTGAGGGAGTCCTGGATTAGGGGGTGTCCGGACAGCCAGATTATAACCTTTGTCCGGACTGTTGGACTAGGAAGATACAAGATTGAAGACTTCGTCCTGTGTCCGGATGGGACTTTCCTTGGCGTGGAAGTCAAGCTTGGCAATATGGATATGTAGATCTCCTCCCATTGTAACCGAATCTGTGTAACCCTATCCCCCTCCGGTGTCTATATAAACCGGAGGGTTTAGTCCGTAGGACAACAACAATCATACCATAGGCTAGCTTCTAGGGTTTAGCCTCTCTGATCTCGTGGTAGATCTACTCTTGTACTACCCATATCATCAATATTAATCAAGCAGGAGTAGGGTTTTACCTCCATCGAGAGGGCCCGAACCTGGGTAAAAAACATCGTGTCCCTTGTCTCCTGTTACCATCCGCCTAGACGCACAGTTCGGGACCCCCTACCCAAGATCCGCCGGTTTTGACACCGACATTGGTGCTCTCATTGAGAGTTCCTCTGTGTCGTCATCATCAAGCTTGATGCCTCCTTCGATCATCGTTAGCGATGCAGTCCAGGGTGAGACTTTTCTCCCCGGACAAATTTTTGTATTCGGCGGCTTTGCACTGTGGGCCAATTCGCTTGGGCATTTGGAGCAGATTGAAAGCTACGCCCCTAGCCAACGGGTCAGGTTTCGAATCTTAAACTACACGGCCGATATCCGCGGAGACTTGATCTTGGACAGATTCGAGCCCCTGCCGAGTGCGCCGCACTGTCACGATGGGCATGATTTAGCTCTGCCGCCGAATAGTGTCCTGGAGGCCGCACCCGCATCCGCTCCGACCTTTAATTCGGAGCCAGCTGCGCCGACCGAGGGCGGGTGGTTAGACCCCGCCACGGAGGCAGCAGCCTCAACGGAGATCAAACCGAACACCAACCTTATCCTTCGCGAGGCCCGTGACTCCACATTGCCAGACTCTCCTCTAAACTCTAAACCATCCGCGCCCCTGCCAATCGAATCCGATTGGGTGCCGATCATACTGCCGCGGATATCTTTCAGCACTCGCCCTTCGGTGACATACTGAATTCACTAAGGTCTCTCTCTTTGTCAGGAGAGTCCTGGCCGGATTATGACCGGCAGGATTGGGATGCGGACGACGAAGAAATTCGATGCCCACCCACCACCCACTTCATAGCCACTGTCGATGACTTGACAGACATGCTCGACTTCGACTCCGAAGACATCGACGGTATGGATGACGATGCAGGAGCCTATAGGGCACTGGAAAGCCACCTCATCATATGATATATATATATATATGGTGGACACACCCAAAGAGGGCAATGGCGACGGAACAGTGGGGGATCACCCCCCAAGAAGCAACCTAAGCACCGGCGTAAGCGGCACCGCTCTAAGTCCGGCCAAAGCAAAAACGGTTATACCGGCACAGGAGATAATAACACCCCGGACAGTGCCGAAGACAACTCCCTCCAGCAAGATTCAGCGCAGGAGGATGGAGAAGCCAGCCCCCCTGAGAGAGCGGCAGATAGAGAGGTAGAGGATGGTAATTACATGCCTCCCTCCGAAGACGAGGCAAGCCTCAACGACGACGAATTTGTCGTGCCTGAGGATCCCGTCGAGCAAGAGCGCTTCCAGCGCAGGCTCATGGCTACGGCAAGTAGCCTTAAGAAAAAGCAGCAGCAACTTAGAGCTGATCAAGACTTGCTAGCCGATAGATGGACTGAAGTCCTTGCGGCCGAGGAATACGAACTCGAACGCCCCTCCAAGAGCTACCCAAAACACAGGTTGCTACCCCGATTAGAGCAGGAAGCATCTAAACCCACATCCCCAGCGGCTGATCGGCCACCTTGTGGCCGCGACAGAGAGGCCTCTTAGCCCATAGTTCAAGCCGCACCCCGGCGTCACTCAAAAAACACCAAGGCATGGGGAAATGAGTTACACCTGCAAGATATATTGGAGGACAAAGCAAGGGAAACAAGATTGATCTACGAATCGCGTGGGCGCCCCACGACACGAGACGATAACCGTCACGCCGGATACAGTAAAAGTAAATCCGGCCGGGCCGAACACAATAGACAAAACTCATTCGAGTTGCGTCGTGATATAGCCCAGTACAGAGGCGCCGCACACCCGCTATGCTTCACAGATGAAGTAATGGATCATCAAATCCCAGAGGGTTTCAAACCCGTCAATATTGAATCATACGATGGCACGACAGATCCTGCGGTATGGATTGAGGACTATCTCCTTCATATCCACATGGCCCGTGGCGACGATCTACACGCCATCAAATACCTCCCACTCAAGCTTAAAGGACCACCTCAACACTGGCTCAACAGGTTGCCAGCAAAATCCATTGGGTGTTGGGAAGACCTGGACACCGCATTCCTTGACAACTTCTAGGCACCTATGTGCGACCACCAGACGCCGATGACGTGAGCCACATAATTCAGCAGCCAGAGGAATCGGCCAGACAATTCTAGACACGGTTCCTAATCAAGAAAAATCAAATCGTCGACTGTCCGGATGCAGAGGCCCTAGCGGCTTTCAAGCATAACATCCGCGACGAGTGGCTTGCCTAGCACCTTGGACAGGAAAAGCCGAAATCCATGGCAGCCCTCACGACACTCATGACCCGCTTTTGCGCGGGAGAAGACAGCTGGCTGGGTCGCAGCAATAACATGTCAAAGAGCCCTGGTAATTCGGATACCAAGGACAGCAATGGCAGGTCACGTCGTAACAAGCACAAGCGCCGCAATAACAGCGACAATACGGAGGACACGGCAGTTGATGCCGGATCCAGAGGCTCTAAGCCTGGTCAGCGGAAAAAGCCATTCAAAAGAAGCACTCCGGGCCCGTCCAGTTTGGACCGTATACTCGATCGCTCGTGTCAGATACATGGCACCCCTGACAAGCCAGCCAACCACACCAACAGGGATTGTTGGGTGTTCAAGCAGGCCGGCAAATTAAATGCCGAAAACAAAGACAAGGGGCTATAGAGCAACAACGAGGAGGAGCCTCGGCCGCCGAACAACAGAGGACAGAAGGGTTTCCCCCCACAAGTGCGGACGGTGAACATGATATACGCAACCCACATCACCAAGAGGGAGCGGAAGCGTGCGTTAAAGGACGTATATGCGTTGGAGCCAGTCGCCCCAAAGTTCAACCCATGGTCCTCCTGCCCGATCACTTTCGATTGCAGGGACCACCCCACTAGTATCCGCCATGGCGGATTTGCCGCATTGGTTCTAGACCCAATCATTGACGGATTTCACCTCACTCGAATCCTTATGGACGGCGGTAGCAGCCTCAACATGCTTTATCAGGACAAAGTGTGCAAAATGGGCATAGATCCCTCAAGGATTAAACCCACAAAAACAACCTTTAAGGCCATCATACCAGGTGTAGAGGCCCATTGCACAGGCTCAGTCACACTTGAAGTGGTCTTCGGATCCCCGGATAATTTCCGGAGCGAGGAGTTAATCTTCGATATAGTCCCGTTCCACAGTGGCTACCATGCACTGCTCGGGCGAACCACGTTTGCAAAGTTCAATGCGGTGCCGCACTACGCATACCTCAAGTTCAAGATGCCAGGACCTCGGGGAGTCATTACAGTCAATGGAAATACCGAGTGCTCTCTCTGAACGGAGGAGCACACGGCGGCCCTCGCAGCGGAAGTCCAAAGCAGCCTCTCAAGGCAATTCTCCAGTCCAGCGATAAAACGTCCGGACACCTTCAAACGCGCCCGGAGTAACCTACAACAAGACCGCCTGGCACGTTCCGAGTGAGCGTTGCAATACGGCCCCAACCCCAGCCCTCGCGAAATGGCGAAATCCGTGCTACGCATACATAATTACGCTCTATAAATACCATGGGCATAGGGGGAGGGGCACGACCACGGCACGCCCCAAAAACGCGGCTCAACAACACTAGGGGCTGCCAATTTTACCATTTTTTCTTACTTTCAGGACTTTACTCTTCGGAAGACCTGTACGGCAGTACAATTGCCGCACACACGATACAACAACCATGGAGGCAAAAAGCTACGTCACACTGTGGAAATCCTAGGTGGTCTCTATAACGAGAAAAATACCTGTCTTAAATACTATCCCACAGCTCGCCCCTGGAGGGGACATGTCAAATAGTCCCACCTCTTGCTTATCACACTATTTGTATCGTTCTGCTTTAATGCACCTTTTTCGAATAAACAATGCTTAGCTTCAGTCTATTATTGCATTCTCCATTCATTCCTTTTTATGTATATATGTTCAGTCATGACATTTAGCACCCGTACACTTTGGTACGGCTAATACGCCAGGGGCTCAAGCACCCCATAACATGGCGTGAGAAGTCCGAACACTTTCACAAGTGCGGCACTCCGAACTTATAGCATTATATGCATCAGCTCTGAATCATGTCTTTGGTCAATAGATGGGTTTGCCCGGCTCCCATGTTTTGGTACCTTACGTTCCGCTATATCGGCTAAGGTAGCACTAGGAGATCTACTGCGATTTATGCCTGGTTCAGCTGGGCTAAGCACCTCAGTAGAGAAAGCTAAAACTGACTGTCATGATAGGGCGAGAGCTGGTCGCTGTTCGAGAGGTTTCGAGTCCCTAAAGACTTATGCCGCTTAGGGCGAGGAGTCAGCTTTGTCCGGCCTAGGCGTGTATAGCGCCCTGAACTCGGTCTTCTGAACACTAGGGGCTTCGCCAAAATTTAAAATTATAGAATTCTCTGGCTAAGTGAGAGTGATAACGCATTGTAGTCTGATTGCCTTGTTCTTTGTGCTGGGCACCTCCCTCGAAGGACCCAAGAATGGGAAAATGAGTGCTCAGGTTTATCCCGAACACCCCAACACTCGTGGCACGGGGGCAGAAGCCGACGACTCGCCATCTCTCAGATTTAATAAACAGCCGCATAGAAGGTAATATTTTAAATTCAAACAAGCATTGAATAGCGCATATGAAAAAGTTTTCAGCGTACAGGATCACAAATGCGAGTTCACTCAAAAATTACATCCTTGGAACATTCATCCGCCACAAGGCGGGCACCCTTTAGGACGCCCTCATAGTACATCTCGGGGTTGCGATGCTCATTGCCCTGCGGTGGCCCGTCCTTCACCAGGTTCTCAGCATCCATCTTGCCCTAGTGTACTTTAACACGGGCAAGCACCCTGCGGGCACCCTCGATGCAGACGGAGCGCTTGATGACTTCAAGCCACGGACAGGCATCCGCCAGCCACCTCACCAGCCCAAAGTAGCTCCCAGGCATGGCCTCCCCAGGCCACAGCCGGAGTATAAGACCCTTCATGGCTTGTTCGGCCACCTTATGGAGCTCGACCAACTGCTTCAGCTGGTCGCTCAAGGGCACCGGGTGTCCGGCCTTCTCCGTCGAGTTCCCTTCCTTGGCCCGGTAGTAGGTGGCGGCATCTGACACGCTGCGGGGCAAATCTGCGAATGCTCCTGGAGAGCTCCGGACTCGGGTAAGTAACAAGTAATTCACTTTCACGTGCTTGCTTTGCATAATGAATGCCTTACCCACCGCTATCTTCTTCATCGCCTCAATTTCCTGGAGGGCTTTTTGGGCTTCGGCTTTGGCAGACTTGGCGCCTTCAAGGGCCGCCGCGAGCTCAGACTCTCGCGTCTTTGAGTCAAGCTCCAAACTCTTGTGTTTTTTTACGAGAGCCTGGAGCTCTTGCTGCACCTCCTCCACCCGCGCTTCCTGTTTCCCTCGCTCGGTGCGCTCCGTGGCCGCTTTTTTTCGACCTCAGACAGCGGTTGCTTCAGGGCCGCCACCTCGTTCGTGGCCCCTGCCATAGCCACAACGATCCTATCATTTTTTGCAACTACATCTTTTTTACATACTCATATAGACAAGGCCTTACTTACCTTGGCTCTCCTCGAGCTGCTTCGTGGCAAGGCCAAGCTCTTGCTCGGACCGCTCGAGGTTTTGCTTCAGTGCATCAACCTCCGCAGTCAGTGCGGCAGAGGCCAGCAGCGAAGCCTGCATACGCATATCGACATAATTATGTTAGACTCCTGCGAATATTATTAGCTCCTCTATTCGGCTTTTCTTTCTGAACACCAAACAGAGCATCAGGGGCTACTGTCTATGTGGTAATATTTCCATATTTTTTTACATACATTAAAGCCTGTTAGAAGGCTGGCACAGGCTTCAGTAAGCCCTCTTTTGGCAGACTAAACTTTCTGGATCACCGCACTCATAATAGTGCGGTGCTCCTCGTCGATGGAGGCGCCATTAATCACCTCCAGCAAGTTATCCGGTGCCTCTGGTTGGACGGAGGTCACCGGCGCGGTAGGCTTGCCCTTGTTAGTGGGGGGCCGCCTGCCGGAGTTGGAGCCCTTGGGAGCCTTGCTCCCTTTTCGCCTGCAGTCCGGAAGGTCGCCTTGCGGCGCCTCCAGGACCACCTCCCCTTGGCTTGGAACCTTTTGGGACAACACCTCGGCGTTGTCCGTAGGGCGAGGGGTGGAAGTGGTCGGAAGTGAAAAGCTATTCACATCCGACGAATCCAAGGAACCACTCGATGATATGTCGACTTGGGCTTGGGGCGGACTGCATGATTATATTCGGTGTTAGGAGAAGCTGTGCAATAAAGGAACGCTAGGAGTCACTCTGGTGTCCGAATACTTACGACTTCGCCAGGGGCTTGGCCCTGGGCGGCCACTCCTCTTCGCTGTCGGTGGCGTTGGTGGAGTAGTCCGGAGGAAGAGTCCTTCCCTTCTTGGACCCTCCGGCCTCCCCAGTTGGGGCGGCCTTCCTTGTCTTTTCTCCCCCTGCTAGAGGAGAAGAAGCCTCTTTTTCCTCCTCCTCATCTTCGTGGGAGGAGTGCGCCTCGGAGTCATCGGACGATGAGTCCAACACCACCGGGCGCCGGGAACTCTTTCGGGTTCCCGTGGCCTTCTTCTTGGCCTTCTTCTCCGGCACCACGTAAGGTGCCGGAACCAGCAGCTCCGCCAAGCGGGCGTCTGCTGGGCCTTCGGGCAAAGGAGCCGGACAGTCGATCTGTCCGGCCGTCTCCTGCCAATCCTGTCAAAGGTACGGGAGCTTAGATCCCACATAGAGTCAAACTATGAAAAACGAGTATCCTGTAAGAGGTAAAACAGCTTACCGCGCTGGCTTGGCGCTTCGCGCAGAATCCACGATCCTCGGTAGTGGGAGGGGGAACCTCGGCGCCCTTGAATAGCACCTTCCAGGCATCCTCGTGTGTTGTGTCAAGAGCCTGTTCAGAGTTTGGTGCTGGGCCGGGTCGAACTCCCACAAGTTGAAAGCCTGTTGTTGACACGGCAGGATCCGGCGGATGAGCATGACCTGGACTACGTTGACGAGTTTGAGCTTCTTGCTCACCATGTTTTGGATACATGTTTGGAGTCCGATCAGCTCTCCCGAACTACACCAGGACAGGACCTTCTCTTGCCAGGAGGTGAGCCGCGTGGGGATGCCAGATCAGAACTCGGGGGCCGCTGCCCATTCAGGGTCACGCGGCTCGGTTGTGTAGAACCACCCCGATTGGCACCCCTTTATGGTCTCCATGAAGGAGCCCTCGAGCCATGTGATGTTGGGCATCTTGCCCACCATGGCGCCTCCGCACTCCGCCTGGCGGCCGCTCACTACCTTCGGCTTGACATTGAAGGTCTTCAGCCATAAGCTGAAGTGGGGCTTGATGCGGAGGAAGGCCTCACACACGACGATAAACGCCGAGATGTTGAGGATTAAGTTCGGGGCCAGATCGTGGAAATCAGGACGTAGTAAAACATGAGCCCCCGGACGAATGGGTGGAGAGGGAATCCCAGTCTGCAGAGGAAATGGGTAAGGAACACTACACTCTCGTGGGGCCTGGGGGTGGGGATGAGCTGCCCCTCATCTGGGAGCCGGTGCGCGATGTCGTCGGGTAGGTATCCAGCTCTCCTCAGCTTCTTGATGTGTCCCTCCATGCCGGAGGAGACCATCCACCTGCCTCCCGCTCCGGACATGGTTGGAGAAGGTTGAGGTGGGAAATGGGGACTTGGGCACTGGAGCTCGAGTGTGCGAAAATGGATGACAAAGCAGGAAGAAGGCGTGGATGAAAAGGTGAATCCTTGTCCCTTTATATGGGCGGACGAAACTATGCGTCCCCACTAGCCTGGTAAAACTCGCTTATCCCCCAAGCACCGTAATCAATGGCACGGTTGGGTTACCCACGCCCATATTGATGAGAATCCCGTGATAAGGGGACACAATCTCTGCTTCGACAAGATGTGCCAAGAAACCGCCTTGCAAAACGCGGTGAGGTGGGACAGTAAAAAATGATTCGAATGAAGGCTTGGCGGTGGTGTGATGTCACGCTACATAATACGTCAGCAGATTAGATTTGTGAAAACGTTACTCTCTCTCTCTAAGATGGTATGTGGAACTTGTTTTGCAGAGTCGGACATGATCCTCCTGTTCAAAATCTTCTATGAAGTATTCGGAGGAGGAACCCGCCTTGCAATGCCAAAGACAATCTGCGCGCCGGACTCGTCGTCATTGAAGCCTGGTTCAGTGGCTACTGAGGGAGTCCTGGATTAGGGGGTGTCCGGACAGCCGGATTATAACCTTTGTCCGGACTGTTGGACTATGAAGATACAAGATTGAAGACTTCGTCCTATGTTCGGATGGGACTTTCCTTGGCGTGGAAGGCAAGCTTGTCAATACGGATATGTAGATCTCCTCCCATTGTAACCGACTCTTTTTAACCCTAGCCCCCTCCGGTGTCTATATAAACCAGAGGGTTTAGTCCGTAGGACAACAACAATCATACCATAGGCTAGCTTCTAGGGTTTAGCCTCTCTGATCTCGTGGTAGATCTACTCTTGTACTACCCATATCATCAATATTAATCAAGCAGGAGTAGGGTTTTACCTCCATCGAGAGGGCCCGAACCTGGGTAAAAACATCGTGTCCCTTGTCTCCTGTTACCATCCGCCCAGATGCACAGTTCGGGACCCCCTACCCGAGATCCGCCGGTATTGACACCGACAAGGGGCAATACTGGGATTACCAACAATCTCCAGCCTCGCCTCCCGGGCGAGCCTCGAAGAGACCGAGAAATTTTCCACGCCAAGGACTAGGCTCACTCCCCGAGCATCATTACCAACATGGGGAAATAATAATCCCAAACAGGAGCCCGGGCGCTGGCCCCAGGCTTCTCTTCGGCATCGCCGGCGGAAGCAGAGAACAAGGGAAGAATAGGTGGAATGCGAATATGGATGACTCTGCTCTCCTCCGCCCCTCCCTTTTATAGGCCAGGCGGGGAAGGGCAGCCGCTCCATCAACGGGTGACCAGCGCCCTCCTCCACTAATGGAGGAAAGGGTCCCGATCTTTGGATGAGATGATAACTATCGATTTGGTCGAGCCGACTTTTACGATCCGACTACAAACATGCAATGACTTTGCGCCTTAGCAATAGCTAAACCATTCTCCTGAGGTTACTGAAGATGCTGGAAGAATATAATGAAAGCAATCTGAGTATTGCAAATATGGATGAATTATTGATAAAGGTGGGGATCCGGAAGCGGTCTTGGTCTGGTTGTTGGACACAAACAAAGTAAACGAAGTTGCAATGGCTAACTTTTAACTAAACAAATCCCAAGGAAAAAGCCACTAGATGGATCTACTTATATAGGAGCAAGGGGTGGCGGCCAAGGATATGGGAGGACGTCCCAAGGCATCCTAAAACTAACCCTAGGTTGTACAAGGCTCATGGGCCTAAGTGGAGGTGATGCAACACCTTTGGGCTTGTAGTTTGACTCGGATTCTGCTGCAACGTCAGATTGTTTCGTCAATAACTCAATGCTCCGGACAAATTTTGTAACACCCTCGATGCGGCTATATCTCCCACGTGTTGGAGCACGACTTAGAGGCATAACCGCATTGAAGGCAATGTCGCAAGAGGGGTAATCTTTACACATCCCATGTACTGAATAAGAAAGAGGTACAGAGTTGGCTTATAATCACCACTTCACACAATACCTAAGAATAGCATTACATCAACCAAATACAAGCAAGGTCCAACTATGGAACCAAAATAAAAGAAGACTACCCCTAATGCTACAGATCCTCGATCGCCCCAACTAGGCTCCACTACTGATCCAAAGGAAACGAAACAACACAAGGAACACGATCTTCATCGAGCTCCTCCTTGAGCTCGGTTGCGTCACCTGCACGGTATCATCGGCACCTGCAAGCTGATTTTGGAAGTAATATGTGAGTCACGGGGACTCAGCAATCTCACACCCTCGCGATCAAGACTATTTAAGCTTATGGATAGGTAAAAGGTATGAGGTGGAGCTGCAGCAAGCACTAGCATATATGGTGGCTAACTTACGCAAATGAGAGTGAGGAGAGAAGGCAAAGCATGGTTGTGAACTAGAAGTGATCAAGAAGTGATCCTGAAACTACTTATGATCAAGCATAACTCCAACACCGTGTTCACTTCCCGGACCCCGCCGAGAAGATACCATCATGGCTACACACGCGGTTGATGCATTTTAATTAAGTTAAGTTTCAGGTTTTCCACAACCGGACATTAACAAATTCCCATCTTCCCATAACCACGGGCACGGCTTTCGAAAGTTCAAATCCCTACAGGGGTGTCCCAACTTAGCCCATCACAAGCTCTGACAGTCAATGAAGGATATTCCTTCTCCCAGGAAGACCCGATCAGGCTCGACATCCCGGTTACAAGACATTTCGACAATGGTAAAACAAGACCAGCAAGACCACCTGCTGTGCCGACAAATCACGATAGGAGCTGCACATATCTCGTTCTCAGGGCACACCGGATAAGCTAAGCGTACAGGAGCCGACGTAACCCAAGTTGCCAAGGAATGGCCCTGCACGGTGCTGTAGTTTGGACCAACACTCAGGGGAGCACTGGCCCGGGGGTTTAAATAAAGATGACCCTTGGGTTGGCCGACCCAAGGGAAAAAAGGCTAGGTGGCAAATGGTAAACCCAAGGTTGGGCCTTGCTGGAGGAGTTTTATTCAAGGCGAACTGTCAAGGGGTTCCCATTATAACCCAACCGTGTAAGGAACGCAAAATCAAGGAACATAACACCGGTATGACAGAAACTAGGGCGGCAAGAGTGGAACAAAACACCAGGCATAAGGCCAAGCCTTCCACCCTTTACCAAGTATATAGATTCATTAAGTAAATAAGATATATTGTGATATCCCAACAAAAATCCATGTTCCAACATGGAAGAAACTCCATCTTCACATGCAACTAGCAACGCTATAAGAGGGGCTGAGCAAAGCGGTAACATAGCCAAACAACGGTTTGCTCGGACAAGGTGGGTTAGAGGCTCATGGAAATATGGGAGGCAAGGTAAAGCATGTGGTAGGTATCGCAGCATAGGCATAGCAAAAGAGCGAGCATCTAGCAAGCAAAGATAGAAGTGATTTCGAGGGTATGGTCATCTTGCCTACAAAGTTCTCCGAGTTGACGTTAGCTTGATCCTCATAAGCGTACTCAACGAGCTCCTCGATCACGTACTCATCTCCCGGCTCTACCCAACAAAGAACACAAGCAAAGGGGAACACAATCAACCACGTGCAATGCACAAGCAACATGATGCAAAACATGGCATGATATGCAGGATGTGATATGCGATGCATATGCATGTTTCAGAAAGGAAAGATTGAACCTGGTCTCAACATGGAAATCCAAGAGTGCCGCTGGAAAGATGAGTTGATTTCGGTCGAAATCGATATAAAGATCGCCGGAATCGGATGCACGGTTTGGAAAAGGCAAGAAAAACAAATATGTCACCGATCTGCGATTAACAGCACGAGACCATCTAAATGCATCAAGAACAACAAGCTACTGCACTCTAACATAGCAACAAAGCACATGGCAGGGAGCCACTCAAGATGCTTGACAAAAGATGAACACTAAACTACGGCTAATGCACTCAATAGCAGGCTCAAACAAGAATAGCAAAAGTGCAAAAGATATCAGGTTACAGACTTAGAGAAAATAACAACATGGCAGGATTTAACATCAGGAAGCAATGTTTAGAGCAAGATAACAACATGCTACAGGAACATATCATGGCAAGGCAAGGCATGGCATGAAGATACTCAAAGCATACAACAAAAGTCCCTTACTGACCATAAGCCAAAAGGGATCAGAAAATACAATGGCAACCATGTGAACATAGCAATTATCGTTAACAGATTCAGAATTAGTAGAAAACTGGAACATGGCAAAACAGATATTATGTAGGCATGTTTACGAGCTCGAAGCGCTCACCACAAGGCATTGCATGACAAACTAAGCATACACCCAGCAATTAGACATGGCATAGAAGCTAAACATGGCAAGAACAACCTCATAGCATGCATGGATCAACTACAACAACCTCGGCAAAAATGCTTAACACATAAACATTCTGCGAGGAACATTTTATAGCAAAAGTAGAGCTTGATTGAGTCAAGCTAGGGTGCTCCATAATTGCAAACAAAGACACGGATGGATAGAGCACAACAATATCTACAGAACATCCTTACTGATGATGCTCAAAAGAGGCATGGATCACTCTATAGCAACATCAATACATGGCATAAAAATATATTCAGGAAAATGACTTAGAAGATTTCTAAGTCCCTAAAATCAGCAACATTACGAGAGCTACTTTGCAAGCTTGTGCTAGTCACCACAAAGATCACAAAAATACATGGCATACACCCCTGTAAAGATGGCATGGAATACTTCAAAACTCATGTAGGGCTCAAGTTCATAGGAGGCACACATTAATCATGGAAAAAATGACAAATGTCCCATTACTGATAAGAATCTAGAACTAACACAGACTAGCACTCTTGCGACAGAATTTAGGGCATCAAGATGAACTCAAATGAACATGGTGCAATGGGATGAAATGAAGTACTCGTTGAGACGAACAATTTGATATGCTACACGCACGAATCGGAGCAATGGTGATGAAGTTATGATGCGATGAAGTCTGCTCAAAATTACTGGGACTTGGCAGATTTTCGAGGGGGGTGGAAAGTCAACCTCTCCTTCGGATCTAGATCGGGGCGGCACAGAGAGCGAAGTTCGCCGGATCCTCGCCGGAGTTGCAGTTCGTCGGCGACGGGGAGGGAGAGGACGGCGAGGGACGAGGGGGTCAAAGCAGGCTGGTGCGGCGGGTGAGAGGCGGCGACGGCGGACGAGCGCGCGGTGGCCGGGGCGGCGCGGTCACCGGCGGGAGGCGGCGAGGGAGCTCGTCGGCGGGCGGCGGCGCGGCGAGGCCGGAGTAGCTGCCTCCGCAGCGGAGCGGCGAGGTGAGGGCCGGGCGGCGCGCCACGGCGAAGGGCGCTCGGGCGGCGGGGTTCGGGCCCGGGCAGGCTGGATCTAGGCGCCGCGGGCCCGCACGGTGGAGGGAGGTGCGGTGGCGACGTGGCCGGCGGTGGTTGGGTGATGGTGGCGGCGCTGCTGATGTGGCACGCTCTCATTGGTCGGGCGACGTGGCCGGGCGGGGTGGACACATCCGGCGCGACGCGGACGCGTCCGGACGCGCGGAGGAGGAGGAGGTTAGGGTTTGCACCGCGAATTTCGGAAGGGATCACATGTATATAGGTAGAGGGAGCTAGGAGAGTCCAAATGAGGTGCGGTTTTCGGCCACGCGATCGTGATCGAACGACCGAGATGATGGAGGGGGTTTAGGTGGGTTTTGGGCCACTTTGAAGGGGTGTTCGGCTGCACACAAAAAGAGGCCTTTGCGGCTACCCGGTTAACCGTTGGAGTATCAAACGAAGTCCAAATGGCACGAAACTTGACAGGCGGTATGCCGGTAGTAAACCAAGGCTGCTTGGCAAGTCTCAGTCCAATCCGAGAACGCTTAACACCCGCACACGAAAAGAGGCAAAAGGGAACACCGGATGACATAGGAGCGCCGGATTGCAAAACAGACAACGGGGAAAATGCTCGGATGCATGAGACGAACATGTATGCAAATGCGATGCACATGATGACATGATATGAAATGCATGACACACAAGCAAATGACAAGGCAACAACAACGAATAACTGGAAGACACCTGGCACATCGGTTTCGGGGCGTTACAACACTCCACCACTACGAGAGGATCTCATCCCGAGATCTAGAATGGCACCGGAGGGAAAAGCGAAAGAGAAAGAGAAGAGGTAAAACTAAGTTGCTTCTTTGACAAACGAGTGAAACCAAAGAACCTTGAAAAGTTGAACAAATTGAAAGAAAGAATACAACGGAGATGAATGAAGTTGAAAACACTCTGTTAGAAAAGAGAAAACAAGGAAGAACAAATTCGTATAGCACTCCGGTTGAAAAGAGATGCAAGACTTGATAAGATGAAGGAACTTGAGTAGATAACACAACACTCCAGTTAAATGGATAAGCATGAAAAGAACACGATCCTGACAAAACAAGAAGATGGGTTGAATTGAGCAACATCACAATGCCTCCGAATCAAGGAATAAAAGGTAGATCATCGGAACAAAAGAACAGAGAAGAAAATGGCAACTTCTGCCCCAAAAGAGCTTGAAAAAGCATCCTTGCAAGAACGGTATAACGAAATTGTTGGAAAACCAGCAACGAAGCGAATAAACTTGTAGTGGGCTTATGAACAACTTCTTAAAGTTATGAGGTGAAATTCTGCCACTAACGGAAAACAAGATTGGATTGATAAGAACAAGGAGACGAGAAACTATTTCACCAGGAGGATAAAAGAAG
Organism: Triticum urartu; assembly: GCF_003073215.2. Lineage (NCBI taxonomy): Eukaryota > Viridiplantae > Streptophyta > Magnoliopsida > Poales > Poaceae > Triticum > Triticum urartu. The sequence continues at coordinate 287,425,826 of NC_053025.1, forward strand.
AACTTGGGTCATTTATAAGCACCATAATAGCAACAATCCTTAAGGAAAGCTTTAGGTGAAATATAACCCAAGACAATTCCAACGAAGAGGTTGATGGATTTAAAATACCTCATTCTTAACAACGTGTGAATCATGAAACATGAACTCAAATTATCAAGAATGACATAATACCACCTCCAATGATACGGAAGAAAAAATTGCACTCCGGAATGCAAGATGAAGAATGCTTGAGCTCCATTGAAAAGAATCTCGATGAACACTTCAAGAAGGAATTAAATCCTTGATGAACCATCATGTAGACCCTTCATGAAGAACTCCGGTAACAAAAGGATGATCACACGAAAGGAAAGAGAAGTTGAAATAACAAAGTGAATCCATGCAAAGATTCGATGGGTCTTCGCGACAAGATAAAGTGGCAAAAACTTGGAACTCCGGAAAATAAAATGAACAAAAGAAATCAAGAATTTGATGAGCCTCCGGAATAAGGAATTAATCGCTTGGATGAACAAGAATAAAAATTATGTTATGTGTATCCTTCACCAATTAAATTGATGACAAGCAACGGATTTAGCATACTACTGGCGCTCTTTCCTCCATATACATGCTTGTTACTCAACTTGAATTGGATGTCATTGGCTTTGAGCACATGAAAGACCTGTATGCGCATGATCCTACCTTTGCTATACCTTATGCCAAGTTTTTGACGAATACCTCTTGGGATCGCTATTATATCAAAGATGGTTATCTTATGAGAGATAACAAACTATGCATCCTCGAGTCTGCCCTTCGTTTGTTGCTTTTGCAGGAATCTCATGGAGAAGGACTAATGGGACATTTTGTACGCGACAAGAAATTTGCTACGCTCTCCAAGAACTAATTTGGCCCAAGATGTTCCGTGGCATCAATCGCTTCACCAACCGATGCTCGACATGTTGCAAATCTTAGTCTAAATCTCAATCCCATGGTCTTTATATGACCCTTCCAATACCGTATCAACCATGGGAAGATATTAGCATGGACTTTGTGCTTGGTTTTCCTAGAACTAGAAATGGAAAGGATTACATGTTTGTTGTTGTGGATATATTCTCTAAGATGGCACATTTCATTCCTTGCAATAAGATCGACGATGCTTCACATGTTGCCAATCTCTTTTGTAGGGAAATCTTACGACTACATGGAGTACCGAAGACGATAGTCTCAGACCGTGACATCAAGTTCCTAAGCTACTTTTGGAAAACCTTATGCACCAAGCTCGGAATCAAGCTACTCTTCTCCACGGCTTACCATCATCAAACCGATGGCCAAACGGAGGTGACCAACCGCACACTCTCCGCTCTACTTCGCGTGCTAATCAAGAAGAACATCAAGGAGTGGGAGGAGTGTCTACCTATCACCGAGTTCGCCTACGACCGCACAAAACACTCAAATACTGACAAGTCCCCTTTTGAGGTCATCTACGGATTCAACCCATTGTCCCCATGGGACATTCTCCCTCTACCACTACAAGAGCGCATCAATATGGACGCAAGTGCACATGTGAAACAACTCAAGAAGGTGCATGAAGATACAAGGCACACCATCGAGCGTGAAGTACAACGACTTGCGACCAAGCTCAACATCAACAAGCACCCCATGGTATTCAACATTGGTGATCTTGTGTGACTACACCTTCGCAAGGACCACTTCCCCACCGAACGCAAGTCCAAACTCCTACCACGAGTGGATGCACCCTTCAAGGTGCTTGCGCGCTACAACAACAATGCTTACAAGATGGACCTCCCGCGTGACAAGTACAACGGGAGCGACGTCTTCAACGTCAAGGATCTCTCGCCCTACCATGGTGATGAAGAATTCGATCCAAGGTCGGATCTTTCCCAAGGGAGGGGAGATGATGCGGACCATCCCAAGGTCATCCCCATGGACCTACCTACGTCTCCCACGACACCACTTGGACCAATGACAAGAGCACGAGCAAAGGCTATCAAAGATAAGGTGAACTCGCTCCTCTCCAAACTACCACTTTCTATGCATGAGACATAGCTACTACCTCAAGCGGAAACCCTATGTGTGATCAGGTACTTGGAGGAAAGCCACTGATCGGCTACACCCAACGGACAAGACGACGAGGACACCCAACTCAATGGACAAGAAGAACGACTACTCGAACCTCCTAGTCACCGAAGGACCGGCGACCCTCGCACGTCCAACGAACTACAGGCACCGGACGATTGGCCCCCTCCGGACGACCAGCGCTACCACACCCGAGCCAAAGCGCCGGACTTCTGAAGACTACCGGACGACCGACGCCCCGGACATCTGACCCCGAGCGGACGTCCGACCAATGCCCATCTGAGCCGAATCTACGGACGCCCGACAAGCACCGGACGTCCAGACCCTCGCGAACCTCTGGACGACCGGTAACCACCGGACGTCCGACGGCTGTGTGCTGATTTCATGTTGGGCCGAATCCCATGTACCCCTTCGACCTCTAAGAATATATATAGACCTCCTCCTCCTCTTTTCTAGGGGCAACATTGTGATAGCTCATATTAGATATAGAGCCTCGCTCATCCACATCGGATCTACTCCTTGAGAGAGACCGCGGCCCCTCTACGAAGAAGATCCCCTTGGATTCAACCCCCTTTTGGGTGGCCCCATCAAGACCTCCTTTGGATAAGAACCGGTTACCGTGTATCGTCCCTTGCTGATCGTGGATCATGTCAACTCTTTTGTGTTCGAAAATCTAGCATATGTGTGATCATTCTTGTTGGTTTTAGTGTTTCTTTCGTGTTCCCCCTCGTGTTTCCCCTCGTGTTCATCGTGTTGATCGTAGGATCTGCTCCTTTCGTGAAAGATCGGTCGTATAGGGTCCTACCCTACATCATCTTGATATCTAGAGCCATGTTGATCATGATTTTGGAGCCTCCATGTTGTGTTTTCTAGCCTTGTTTTGTTGATTTTGTCCCTATTTCGAAAATTCCCCACAAAAATAGCCCCAATTTTTTTTGTGATTTGTTGGTGTGATGAAATTTTATTGGATTTGATCCATGGAGTTGCTTTGCCTTGAGTGGATCTAGCTTCCCCCCATCATCCCCACCTTCTTCATCCAAAAAATCACTCGGATTTGATGGATTTTGACCTCTCCACCTTGAACCCTAGCCGTCCATCCCGTGCCCAAAATTCGCCTAGGCACCGGACGTATGAACGCCTCCGGATGCCCGTAAAACCCTAACGAAACTGAATCCCCCCCCCCCGAAATTTTCATCCACTGCCCCACTTCCGCATACGCATCCCCATACCACCACTTTCCGCAACCACCATTTCTTACTCGTTTCGCACTCCGATACGTTCTTGCCACTTTGTGCTTTGAGAATTTGAGTTGTGGTTCTGTGTCCTATTGTGTTTCGGCTATTTAGGTATGGTTCGACATCAACATCACCGCCGCTCATCTTTGCCACGGACTCGTCATCAACAACGACCTTCTCGGTAACATCATCTTGGTTTCGTGACACCCTCAACCGTAAGCAAGGACGGTAACTTCAATGACATCTTTGTCCACTCCTTGCCATTACATTGATAACCACCATAGACTTACTTTTGCGTACCTTACCCATCGAGACTAGCCTTTTGAGTATTGTCGGCAACGTGACTTGTGCACATTAGTGTTCATACTTCCCATAGCATACATACATATCATTGGTGCATATCTTGGTATCATCTCTTTTGTCACAAAGTTGTCATCGCATACACAATTGCTATCTTGGTTCGTGAAGCATTGCATGAGAAAAGAGCTCAAACACAAAGAGCCAAACATGCTTTTAAGCAAAAGGGAAAGATAAGCAAAGAGATTTTAATCAAGAACCATAGCATGATACAACATTACGATTGTCATACTAGATCATCTTGGATCATATCATCGGAATACCATACATAGAGCATACTTGGGATAGAAACCATTGCATTTTTGCTTAGTAGGTTGTGCACAAGTCTTTGTATCTGCCTGTTGTGCAAGCGTGCTAGCGTGTATCTAGTGTTGTGCAATAAGAGCATTTTCGTGGATTCCACATTTTGGCTCGTCCTTGGTTGCACGACCCCATTTATCTCTTTGCGTGTGTGTTTCCGTGTACCAGATTTTGCTATTGGTCTACTTGTTGCATTGCAAACATGTGAAACTTTTCCAACATTATTGAAGCTCACTAAAAATTGCATCAAATTTTGTGCCACCATCCTAACCGAGCTCCACCATAAGCTTTTACTTGTGTAGGTGTGAGAAACCGACAATAATTGGTACCAATTGTGCTATTTCCTTGTTCCACATTGAGTGATCATTGATCCATCTTCAACATCGATCAAGGTACATTTGGTATAAGTTCTTCTCCTTCTCCCACTCACATATTTTCTTTGGAATGATGGATAGGCCAAGTACTTCTACCAACCCACTCTACATCGAGCAAGACGACGACATGAACTCCTACGTCACAAAGAGCCACCTCTTTGGTACACAACATGCTTTGCATCAAAAGCGACAAGCAATGAGTGAAGACATCAACAACCTCGCCACCGACTTGCGACTCTTCGAGCAACGCACAAGAGACTATTTCAACCACAAGCTCGATGGCCACAAGTAAGAGAATGATGCGAGAATGGATGAGATTCGTGATTTGTTGCTCAACCACTCTTCTTCCACTTCGTCCTCATCAAGACGAAGCCGCTCGAGTCGACACTCCGACTACACCATCTCCGGCTCAAGTACACCGACATCCAATACTCTTCTATGTGCCGCACGCCAAAATCGTCAAGAAAACCGCAACACTCTACATGACAACAACTCTCAAGAACAACGGCATCGTCAAAACCAAGCTACCTTTGCGCAAGCACAAGAATGGCAACGCCAATGCCAACACAAAGAGGAAGAGCAAGTGCGCCTACACCAAGATGCACAAGATGCCAAAGCACAACGTCAAGAACAACAATTGTGAGAAGCTCAAGCACTTGAGGCGCAACAAGCCCTCTGAGAATCAAATTGAGTCGTAGCCAACCGAGGCCGACAAGCTCGTGAGCATCAAGAAGCACTACGTGATGAAGTAAAGGAACGAATATATCAAGCTCGCGTGCATCGTCAAGCTCGACAAGTTCCTCCACAAGCTCACCAAGAATATCAAGTTCAACAAGAGCAACAGCAAGTTGTGAGAGACGATCCTCCTCGTCAAGGATGTCATCATCCCCGACCCGATCACACTGAAGAGCAACGCTATGGCAAGTTAAAGTTCACCATGCCCAAGTTCAATGGAAGCAATGATCCCGAAGAGTACCTTTCATGGGCATTGAAGGTCGACAAAATCTTCCGTTTGCACAACTATGAAGAAGAGAAGAAGATCATGATGGCATCCCTTGAGTTCCAATATTATGTCCTCATTTGGTGGGAACAAGTCATGGAGCGTCGAGAGGCAAAAGGTGAACCACCCATCACTACTTGGGCGCAAATGAAGGATGTCATGAGAGCACGCTTCGTGCCAACCTACTACAACCATGACCTCTTCAAGAAACTCCAACTACTCAAGCAAGGAACCAAGAGCGTTGAAGAATACTATAAGGAAATGGAGATTGCAATGAAACGAGCCAATGTCATGGAAGATGATGAGGAAACTATGGCACGTTTCTTGAATGGACTCAATCATCGCATCAAGAAGATCACCGACTTCCAACCATACTCGAACCTCATCGAGCTAGTGCATCAAGCTACCAAGGCGGAACGTCAAGTGCAAGATAACTTCAAGTATGCCAAGTTCTCATCCAAGTCCTATGGTTTATCCAACACCCAAGCTTCAACGACTCCAATACCTTCTACATCAACCACGCCTTCTACAAGCAACAACGACACGTCAAGTTACAAGAAAGCTTCGACAACTTCAAGTCATCCTCCTACAACAAGAAACTTCAAGCCAAGAGCTTCATCATCATCTACCCCAACCGATGAGACCGTCAAGACAAGTTCCTTCAAATGCTTCACATGCGGAGGCCGAGGCCACAAGTCCTTTGAGTGTGCCAACAAGCGAACCGTGATCCTCAATGACGATGGTACATACGACTCCATGAGTGAAGAAGAAACGGGAGAACTTGAGCAAGTTGCCATGCACCGGCAAGCGAACGATGAAGAGGAACAAATCTTTTGTGACAAAGATTCAAGTCCCGCTCTCATTGTCTCCAAGGTGTTGACTCTTAATCATCAACAAGAAGAAGACCAAAGATACCATATCTTTCATACCAAGGCCGGCATCAATGGAAGGTCCGTCAAGGTCATCATCGATGGAGGGAATTGTCATAACTTAGCAAGTGAAGAACTTTGCTCCAAGCTCCAATTGCCCAAGATGAAGAACCCACATCCTTACAAAGTTCAATGGCTAAGCGACTTCGACACTATTCAAGTTGAACATAGAGTGCAAGTCTCCTACAAAATCGGAGCTTACAAAGACACTTTGGAGTGTGATGTCATTACAATGACCATTTGCCACCTTCTTCTTGGTCGAACATGGCAATTTGATAGAGGTGTCATCCACAATGGCCGAACGAACCACTACATCTTCAAGATGAAAGGAAAGGAGTATGTACTTCGTCCTATGTCTCCAAGCCAAGTGATCACCGACAAGCAAGCCACCCATCGTGGGGAGAATAGTGAGAGAGCGAACCACAAAAAAGAGAGTGAGCGCCACAAGCCAAAATCGAGTGCCTCCACGATCAGCGAAAGGAACAACTTAGTTCTATTTGCCACCAAAAGTGAGATAAAAGAAGTGCGTGAGAACCCATCAAGTGTCCTACATTACGTCCTTTTGTGCAAGGATGAGGCACCAAAAGCTAACACCTCTCACGATCTACCTCTAGTGTTGTCTTCTCTTTTGCAGGAATTCCAAGATGTTTTCCTCGAAGAGCTACTTCCAGGTCTACCTCCTCTACGAGGCATCGAGCACCGCATCGACCTCATCCCCAGAGCACCACTTCTGAACAAAGCTCCCTACCGCGTCAACCCCGAAGAAACCAAAGAAATACAAAGGAAATTAAAACATCTCATAGACCATGGACATGTGTGTGGAAGTTTGAGTCCTTGTGCCGTTCCGGTCATTCTTGTGCCAAAAAGAGATGGTAGCTTTCGCATGTGTTCTGATTGTAGACCCATCAATGCTATCACCGTTCGATATAGGTACCACATTCCATGCCTTGATGATATGCTTGGTGAACTTAGTGGTGCCACTATTTTTTCCAAAATTGACCTTAAAAGTGGTTACCATCAAATCCGCATACAAGAGGGGGATGAATGGAAGACCGCTTTCAAAACAAAGTTTGGTTTGTATGAGTGGTTAGTCATGCCTATGGGTTTATCGGAAGCACTGGGTACTTTCATGCGTCTTATGCATTATGTGTTTCGCCCTTACATTGGTGAGTTTGTTGTGGTCTACTTTGACGATATCCTTGTTTTTAGCAAATCTCTCAATGATCATGTCACCCAAGTTTGAACCGTTTTGCAAACTCTTTGAAAAGAGCATCTCTATGCTAACATGGAAAAATGCCTTTTTGGCGTTGATAAGCTAGTTTTCTTGGGTTTTGTTATGTCCTCTAAGGGTGTTCATGTTGATGGCTCTAAGATCAATGCTATTAAAACTTGGCCACAACCAACCAACTTGCAGCAAGTGCGTAGCTTCCTTGGTTTAGCTGGTTTCTACCGTAGATTTTTGAAATATTTTAGCACTATTGCTTCACCTTTGCATGCTTTGAGCAAGAAGAATGCGCCTTTTGTTTGGGGACCATCCCAAGATACTGCATTCAATGAGCTTAAGAATTTGCTTACCCATGCTCCCGTGCTTGCATTACCCAACTTTGACAAACCCTTTGAGATTCATTGCGATGCTAGTGGTAATGGCATAGAAGGTGTGTTAACGCAAGAGAAGCGCCCCATAGCTTACTTTAGTGAGAAACTTTCCAGACCGCAACTCAATTACCCCATCTATGACAAAGAGCTATATGCGTTAGTGCGAGTTTTGCATGAATGGGAACATTATCTTCGCCCTCATGAATTTTTCATTCATACCGACCATGAAACGCTTAAATACCTTAAGGGTCAAACTAAGTTGAACAAGTGTCATGCTAAGTGGAGTGAATTCATTGAGTCATTCCCTTATATCATCAGTTACATTAAAGGTAAGGAAAATGTTGTGGCGGGCGCTCTTTCCTGCATATGCATGCTTGTTACTCAACTTGAATTGGATGTCATTGGCTTTGAGCACATAAAAGACCTATATGCGCATGATCCTACCTTTGTTATACCTTATGCCAAGTTTTTGACGAATACCTCTTGGGATCGCTATTATATCAAAGATGGTTATCTTATGAGAGATAACAAACTATGCATCCTTGAGTCTTCCCTTCGTTTGTTGCTTTTGCAGGAATCTCATGGAGAAGGACTAATGGGACATTTTGTACGTGACAAGACATTTGCTACGCTCTCCAAGAACTATTTTTGGCCCAAGATGTTCCGTGACGTCAATCGCTTCACCAACCGATGCTCGACATGTTGCAAATCTTAGTCTAAATCTCAATCCCATGGTCTCTATATGCCCCTTCCAATACCGTATCAACCATGGGAAGATATTATCATGGACTTTGTGCTTGGTTTTCCTAGAACTAGAAATGGAAAGGATTACATGTTTGTTCTTGTGGATAGATTCTCTAAGATGGCACATTTCATTCCTTGTAATAAGATAGACGATGCTTCACATGTTGCCAATCTCTTTTGTAGGGAAATCTTCCGACTACATGGAGTACCGAAGACGATAGTCTCAGACTGTGACGTCAAGTTCCTAAGCTACTTTTGGAAAACCTTATGCACCAAGCTCGGAATCAAGCTACTCTTCTCCACGGCTTACCATCCTCAAACCGACGGCCAAACGGAGGTGAACAACCGCACACTCTCCGCTCTACTTCGTGTGCTAATCAAGAATAACATCAAGGAGTGGGAGGAGTGTCTACCTATCGCCGAGTTCGCCTACAACCGCGCAAGACACTCAACTACCGACAAGTCCCCTTTTGAGGTCATCTACGGATTCAACCCATTGTCCCCATTGGACATTCTCCCTCTACCACTACAAGAGCGCATCAATATGGACGCAAGTGCACGTGTGAAACAACTCAAGAAGGTGCATGAAGATACAAGGCACACCATCGAGCGCGAAGTACAACGACTTGTGACCAAGCTCAACATCAACAAGCACCCCATGGTATTCAACATTGGTGATCTTGTGTAACTACACCTTCGCAAGGACCACTTCCCCACCGAACGCAAGTCCAAACTCCTACCGCGAGTGGATGGACCCTTCAAGGTGCTTGTGCACTACAACAACAATGCTTACAAGATCGAGCTCCCACGCGACAAGTACAACGGGAGCGACATCTTCAACATCAAGGATCTCTCGCCCTACCATGGTGATGAAGAATTTGATCCGAGGTCAGATCTTTCCCAAGGGAGGGGAGATGATGCGGAGCATCCCAAGGTCATCCCCATGGACCTACCTACGTCTCCCACGACACCACTTGGACCAATGACAAGAGCACGAGCAAAGGCTATCGAAGATTCTCGCTCCTCTCCGAACTACCACTTTCTATGCATGAGACATAGCTACTACCACAAGCGGAAACCCTATGTGTGATCAGGTACTTGGAGGAAAGCCACTGATCAGCTACACCCAATGGACAAGACGACGAGGACACCCAACTCAATGGACAAGAAGAACGACTACTTGAACCTCCTAGTCACCGGAGTACCGGCGACCCTCGCACGTCCGACGAACTCCAGGCACCGGACGACCGGCCCCCTCCGGACGACCAACACTACCACACCCGAGCCAAAGCGCCGGACTTCCAAAGACTACCGGACGACCAACGCCCCGGACATCCAACCCCGACCTGACGTTCGACCAAAGCCCATCCGAGCCGAATCTACGGACGCCCGACAAGCACCGGACGTCCGGACCCTCACGAGCCTCCAGACGACCGGTAACCACCAGACATCCGACGCTTGTGTGCTGATTTCTTGTTGGGCCGAAGCCCGTGTACCCCTTCGACCTCTAAGACTATATATAGACCTCCTCCTCTTTTCTAGGGTGAGCGTTGTGATAGCTCACATTAGAGATAGAGCCTCGCTCATGCACATCGGATCTACTCCTTGAGAGAGACCGCGGCCCCTCTATGGAGAAGATCCCCTTGGATTCAAGAACCCCTTTTGTGTGGCCCCATCAAGACCTCCTTTGGAGAAGAACCGGTTACCGTGTATCATCCCTTGTTGATCATGGATCGTGTGAACTCTTTTGTGTTCGAGAATCTAGCATACGTGTGATCATTCTTGTTGGTTTTAGTGTTTCCCTCGTGTTCCCCCTCGTGTTTCCCCTCGTGTTCATCGTGTTCATCGTGGGATCCGCTCCTTTCATGAAAGATCGGTCGTATAGGATCCTACCCTACATCAGTTTGCCATAGATCTTATCCTAGGAATCGCCCCAATTTCTAGGAGACCTTACAAAATGGCACCATTAGAACTAGTTGAGCTTAAGAAAAAACTTGATGAGTCCTTTCAAAAGGGTTTCATTCATACTAGTTCTTCTCCTTGGGCTTGCCCCATCCTCTTTGTCAAGAAGAAGGATGGTACAGATTGGATGGTTGTAGATTATCGTCCCGTTAATTTGGTCACTATAAAGAATAAGTATCTGCTCCCCCGGATCAACAACCTGTATGACCAGCTCGTTGGATACTCAGTCTTTTCTAAAATGGATTTGGGGTTAGGCTACCACCAAATCAATATCAGAAACTAGGACATTCCTAAGACGACTTTTGTCACTCGTTATGGCCAGTACGTGTACACCGTTATGTCCTTTGGTCTAACCAATGCTCCAGCCACATTCTCCCGCTTGATGAACTCGATCTTCATGGAGTACTTAGATAAGTTCATCGTGGTTTACCTCGATGATATTCTTATTTACTCGAAGAACGAGGAAGAGCATGCTGAACATCTCAAAATTGTGTTGGAGAAACTCAGAGAGCACCGCCTCTATGCCAAGTTCTCCAAGTGTGAATTTTGGTTGCTAGAAGTGACCTGTCTAGGCCACATAATCTCTGGTAAGGGCATTGATGTCAATCCCAAGAGAGTTCAGGCCGTTCTTGATTGGACTCCACCTGAAACGGTTAAACAAGTTAGGAGTTTCCTTGGTCTAGCCAGTTATTGTCGTCGCTATTTTGAAAACTTCTCCAAAGTGGCCAAAAACCTCACGGAACTTCTCAAGAAAGATAAAAGTTTGAGTGGTCCCACAGTGTGAGCACAGTTTCCCGGAACTGAAAAGACGCCTGACTTCTTCTCCCATACTTGTGCCACCGGATTTCACTAAGGACTTTGTTATCTATTGCGATGCCTCACGATAGGGACTAGGTTGCATTCTTATGCAGGATCACCATGTGATTGCCTATGCATCTCGATAGTTGCATCCACATGAGGAGAATTATCCTACACATGATCGAGAGCTTGCAGCCGTAGTCTATGCACTTAATACATGGCGACATTACCTTCTTGGTAAACGTTGCGAGATCTGCACCGATCACCAGAGTCTCTAGTATATATTCACCCAACCAGATTTGAACCTTAGGCAAACAAGTTGTGATGTAGGGTGGAACCCTAGATGGCCGATCTTTCACAAAAGGAGCGGATCCCGTGATGAACACGAAGAACACGAGGGGAAACACGAGAGAATCACTCCAACCAACAAGAACGATCACACATATGCTAGATCCTCAAACACATAAGAGATACATGATCCACGGTCAACTAAGGACGATACAAGTAGCATGATCTTCTCCGTGAGGAGATCTTGAGGTTCTTCCCGTGATGGGGTCTTGAATTCACTTGGGGCATCTTCTCTGAGAAGGTGCGATCTCCGAGCAGAAGGTAACCAAGTGGATGAGCAAAGCTCTCACACAAATATGAGCTAATCCTTTGCTAACCCTAGAAACGTGGTGGAGGAGTCGTTTATATAGGAAAAGGGGGCGAAGGGGTACATGGGCTTCGGCCCAACACGCACACGCAGGTGGTGGTCCGGATCATCCGGACGGGCAGCCAGATGATCCGGGCTTTAGGGACTCGGATGATCCGGGAGGGGGTCCAGACGAGGTGAATAGGCGGGCTGCATCGTCTGCGACCCAGATGTCCGGAGTGTGGTCTGGACGTCCGGCTGGGGTCCGGATGATCCGGGGCATGTCCGGATGATCCGACTTCGGGGTGCTGAATTGGGCGCTCTTGGGTCTCCACTTATCCGGATCGTCTGAGCTGGGGTCTGGGTCGTCCTAGCTGTGTCCGGATTGTCCGGGACCTCGTCCGGATCGTCCGGCCAGCCTGTGACTTGGCTGATTTCTTCTTCGTCTTCACGCATGTCTTCCGCTTCTGATCCTTCTTGCTCCTTAGCTTCTCCATGGCTAACTCCTTGGTACTTGAGTATGCATAATGTGTCTGTTTGAAGTAGTAGCCATGTCTCATGTGCATCGAAGTGGAATTGTGAGAGGAGAGATGCCACCTCGGTTTCGAGAGCTCTTGCACGTGCTCGTGTCATGGGTCTTCTAGGCACTTGGTGAGACGATGATAGGTCCATGGGGATGACCTTGGGATGCTCCGCATCATCTCCCCTCCCTTGGTAACGATCCGACCTCAGATCGAATTCTTTCATCACCATGGTATGGACATAGATCATTGAAATTGAAGATGTCGCACACAGAGTACTTGTCGTAGAGGATGTCGATCTTGTAGGAGTTGTTGTTGTTGTAGCGTGCAAGCGCCTTGAATGGTCCATCGGCTCGTGGTAGAAGCTTGGACTTGCACTCGTTGGGGAAACGGTCCTTGCGAAGGTGTAGCCACACAAGAACTTCTGACATTGAATATCATGGGTTGCTTGTTGACGTTCAGCTTGGTCGTGAGGCGTTGTACTTGGTGCTCGATAGTGTTCCGTGTATCTTCATGCATCGTCTTGAGATGTTTCACCCATTCACTCGCATCCACATTGATGCGCTCTTGTAGTGGTAGCGGAAGAATGTCCAATGGGGACAACGGGTTGAATCCGTAGACGACCTCGAAGAGGGACTTTCCGGTAGTCGAGTGTCTTGCTCGGTTGTAGGCGTACTCAGCGATAGGTAGACACTCCTCCCACTCCTTGATGTTCTTCTTGATGAGCACGCGAAGTAGGGCGGAGAGTGTGCGGTTTGTGACCTTCGTTTGGCCGTCGGTTTGAGGATGGTAATCCGTGAAGAAAAGTAGCTTGATTCCGAGCTTGGCGCATTGGGTCTTCCAAAAGTAACTGAAGAACCTGACGTTGCGGTCCAAGACAATCGTCTCTGGCACTCCATGTAGTCGTAATATTTCCCTACAAAAGAGATTGGCAACATGTGAAGCACCATCTATCTTGTTGCAAGGAATGAAATGAGCCATTTTGGAGAATCGATCCACAACAACAAACACGGAATCCTTTACATTTCTAGTTCTAGGCAAACCAAGCACAAAATCCATGCTAATATCTTCCCATGGTTGATATGGAATTGGGAGAGGCATGTAAAGTCCATGATATTAAGCTTTAGATTTAGCTTTGCGACATGTTGAGCATCGGTTGGTGAAGCGGTTGACGTTGCGGTACATCTTAGGCCAAAATTAGTTCTTGGAAAGCGTAGCAAATGTCTTGTCACGTCCAAAATGCCCCATAATCCTCCTCCATGAGATTCTTGCAAAAGCAACAGACGAAGAGAAGACTCGGAGATGCATAGTTTGTTATCTCTCATAAGATAACCATCTTTGATGTAATATCGTTCCCAAGATGTATGCGTCAAACATTTAGCATAAGGAATTGCAAAAGTAGGATCATGCGCATACAAGTCTTTTATGTGCTCAAATCCAATGACATTCAATTCAAGTTGAGTAACAAGCATGCATATACGGGAAAGCGCATCAGCCACAACATTGTCTTTTCCTTTGATATACTTGATGATATAAGGAAAAGACTTAATAAACTCACTCCACTTAGCATGACGCTTGGTCAACTTGGTTTGACACTTAAGGTACTTGAGCGTTTCATGGTCGGTATGGATAACAAATTCATGGGGTCAAAGGTAATTGATAGCACATTTATGCATATAGTATTTTAAGCCTTTTTGCATCTCAAGTTAAACATTTGACCACAATAATCACTTATAAAATATTCATTCCTACAGAAATGTTCCTATTATTATATTTCTTACAACACTTCTTCATATTATGGAGAATTGGTGCGTTTAGGCACCCAATCTTCATCAAAAGTGCTTCCAACACTAAAGCAGGGATCAACTTGGAGAAGAGTTTGGTTCTAAAGGGGGTCAAACCGAAAAGAACCATAGGAAGCATCCGGTGGCACACGTGAGAGGATCCAGGGGCTGGCGCGACCGGCCAGACGGCTGTCTGTTGCCACGCGCGGCTGGTTCTTCTCGCTACTGACCCACCACACCAGATAGAGGCCAGAGGGAGAGGGTATCGACGAGATCCACCGTAACAAAGAAAACCAGGGGAGGAGGACTCGTTTCTATCGCTGCTAACCACCACGGTGCTCACCTACCACCAGATCGAAGGAGGAAGAAAGGGGATCGAGGAGAAGAACTTGATCGAGGGAAGGGTGTCGGTAGGCTGGCAGCGCCGCTCGATCCACCACTGCGCCTCCATCAATGCCGCCACCAGCGCCGCCCGATTCACCACCGAGCTTCCATCATCTCCATCACCTTCCTGCATCATAACCAGCGCCATCATCCAGTCATCATTGTCACCACCAGCGCCGCATCTCCTATGCCTTGCCGCTGCCACTCCTTCTCCCCTCCTCCTCGCTGCTGAGAGGGAGAGGATCGACTAAAGGCCAGGGCGTCGGGCCTTCTGGTGCTTCACATCAGACTCCTGGTGGTGCTCTGCTCCGGTCCTTCCCAAGGAATCTTTTCTGCTACTCTTCCTCAATGACCACGCGGAAGCCTCTCCTGCTATAGATCGTCTCCAATGTGGTCCTGCTTTTATTCTTCTTCGCCTGCAACACCTTCAGCTTCGAATTGAAGATCATCAAGACTCATAGGCTCTGAATCTCTATCTTCTCTTGTTCCTGTTCTCTAAATATATGCACTGTTGATTCTGAAATTTACCTTGTTACTTGTGTACCTTTGCTGAATCCTCATGTATCCTTGCTGAATTGTTGTGACCCTTTGCTGGATATTGAGTTAGTAGTTATTTTCCTGCGAGTTGTTGTCACTTTAATTGATTGCTTGATTTGTGTGTGATGTCTGAACCATCTTCCATCTGCTAGTGTTACTTGTCCGTTTGATTACAAGAAAACCACTAAAAAGAGACAATCCTATTTCTGAATCCTTTACCTTTGCGGCTTATTATTTGGTTTTACCTTGTGCCAGTGGTTGCTTGTTATCACTATGGTTTGATCCATTTGCTCCATTATTCTAAATGTTTCGAATGTGTGCTTCGAAGTTCTAGATCCCTGTGGAGAACACGACATCCGTAGTTTGGGCGCAAAAAACCTGCTATATTACACTTGATCACTTTGGCGCCGTTGCCGGGGACCTAAATTTCATTAGCACATTAGTAGAAGCAGATCAGGATTTATAATAGGCAACTAACCATTTCCTAACATTGGCTGCAGTTTTGAGAGAAACTAGCATGTGTCAATTTCAGGAACTTTACAGGAAATTGTCTTATGCTTCAACCTAAATATTCACTAGAGCCATTTGATCCAGAAATTGAAAGGACTTTCTTGAGGAGAAGAAGAGAAAATCAAACGCGGTTTCAAGTTGCCGAAACTTTGCAAGATCAAGAAGAAGAAAAGATGACTGATCAAGTACCTTTGCTCAGGGACTTGTGGATCCCAAGGGATCATGGGATACCAGGAGAAATGGTTCAACCAATTATTCAGGCGAACAATTTTGAATTGAAGCCTGCTCTGATTAACATGGTACAATAGTCCAGATTTGGTGGAACAGCTTTAGAAGACCCACATGAGCATATAAGGACTTTCTTGGAGTATTGTAACACCCTCAAGCAAAATGGAGTTTCACCGAGTGCTATCACATTATCACTATTCCCATTTTCCTTGAGAGATGGAGCAAGAGTATGGCTTCACTCATTGCCTGAACATCTGAAAGATACTTGGGAGACCTTATTGTAGACATTTCTTGACAGATACTTTCCGCCCACAAAAGCTGCCGAATACAGGGACAAGTTAACAAGGTTTACTCAATATGATGGAGAAAGTTTGTATGACGCATGGCAAAGATTCAACTCTTTAATCAGAATGTGTCCTCATCATGGTTTAGAAAGATGGCTGGTGTTACAAACCTTTTACAAAGGACTGTCTACTCAGACCAGAGCTTTTGTCGATTCTGCTGCTGGAGGAGGAATCATGAATAAAACCCTTGATGAAGCATTTGCATTGATTGAAAGTATGGTGTCTCATCATTTCCAATGGTCAAGTGAAAGAGCAATAGCACCACCACATCCTGGTGTGTATAATGTGTCTGCAAACGATAGAGTGGCGGCTCAGATTGACATTTTGAACAAGAAGATGGACAGTATCATGTCAAATTGCATCGATACATCTATAGCTTCAGTAAGTGTGCCTCAAATGTGTGATGTATGTGGCCAAGCAGGTCATCCTTCAACAGAATGTACCTTCTATTCAGCAATTGGATCATCGATTTCAGAAGTAAGTTATGCCCAAGGTCAAGGTCCATTCGCAAACAGCTACAATCCTTCTTGGAGGAACCATCCAAACTTGTCGTACAAGAACAATCAATCATATGCAAGTGGATCGACAGTACAAGGAAATCGACCACCAAATCATCCAAGTCAATTTCAAGTGCCGAGGCAGAATGAACAACAAAATGTTCAGCCAAATGGAATGGAGGAAATCATGAAGATGCAGTTGGAATTAATGAACAAGATGACAAATGAAGTTAATGGCTTAAAGGATTCTGTTAAGATGCTTGTGAGCAAAATGGATAGTATAGTGGGAGAAAATGAAGCAAGGCTGCCTGCTCAACCAATTCCGAACCCGAAAGCTCACTGTGGGGCAATATCTTCAGTTGATGCAGTGACTACAAGGAGTGGAGCTATGACAAGACCATTACTTCCTATTCCGAAGACATATGTGCCTCCTGCTATGAGGCCAAGATCATCGGGAACTCCACCTTCAACATCATCAGAGAAAATAAAGGAGAAAGAAGTTGATAATCAAATTGAAATTGAAGTGGAATTTCCTAGTTTTCAAACAAGAGCTGAGCCTTTGCCAGAGGAAGCAATAACAACCAACAACATTCCCTTTCCTGAGAGGTTCAACAAATCCAAAGATGACAAGCAATTTGCCAAATTTTTGGAAACTATGAAAGGAGTTCAGATTACTATTCCTATTCTTGAAGCTGTTTTGCATGTTCCGATGTATGCCAAATATTCCAAGGAATTATTAACAAAGAAAAGAAGCATGTCTGAGCCAGAAGTTGCAACTCTATCAAAGGAATGCAGTGCAATAATTCAGAACTCCATGCCTGAAAAATTGGATGATCCAGGAAGTTTTTGTGTGCCATGTGTGATTGGAAACAAAACTTACAGTGCTCTATGTGACTTGGGTTCAAGTGTTAGTGTGTTACCACATTCAGTTAGCAAAAGGATGTTCTTGGGAGAATTAAATCCAACATCCATAACTCTTCAGTTGGCCAACAGAACATATAGGAGACCCGTTGGAATTCTTGAGGATGTTCCAATCAAAGTTGGGAAGTTTGTTTATCCAGTTGACTTTGTAGTGCTAGATATGGAGGACAAGAGTGAGGATGTGATTCTTGGAAGACCATTTTTGGCCACAGCTGGTGCACTTATTGATGTCCAAGAAGCTAAATTGAGCTTGAGGTTCGGAAATGAAAAGGTGGAGTTTGACATGAAGCATGCAACACATGTTCCACAAAGTGAAGAACACTGCTACAGAATTGATACATTACAGAAATGTGTGGAAGAAGGTTATGAAGAGAGGTATGGAAGTAATTGTTGTGAAGTAGTTGAGGAGGACAATAGTGAAATTAGATACGAGGAAATCAGACCTGTGAGCATGTTTGAAAGTTGTGCAAGGTCATTAGAGAAGATGCAACCAAGGCAAATAGAAATGAAACAACTTCCAGAAGGTTTGAAGTATGCATTCTTAGATAATGAAAACCAGTGGCCAATTATCGTAAACAGTGAGTTGACGGAAACACAAATAAAAGGGCTTCAAGCAGTTTTGCAAAAGTACAAGGATGTTATCGGATATTCGATTGATGATATGAAAGGGATAAACCCTGCTGTCTCCTCTCATAGGATTTACTTGAAAGAAAGCAGTGTGCCAATTAGAGAAAATCAAAGAAGGTTAAATCCCCATTTGCAAGAGGTGGTCAAAAAGGAGATTCTTAAATTGCTCTCTGCTGATATCATATACCCAATTTCGGACAGCGAGTGGGTGAGTCCCATTCACATGGTGCCCAAAAAAGGAGGAATAACTGTCATTTGAAAACGAACAAGGGCAAACTATTCCTAGTAGGACTGTCACAGGGTGGAGAATGGTCAATGATTTCAGAAAGTTAAATGCAGTAACAAGGAAGGACCATTTTCCTTTACCATTTATTGACCAAATGCTAGAAAGGCTTGCTGGGCATGAATATTTCTGCTGCTTAGATGGGTATTCAGGATTCTTGCAAATCCCAATTCACCCGGATGATCAAGACAAAACAACTTTCACTTGCCCATGCGGAACATTTGCTTACAAAAGACTAGCTTATGGACTTTGTAATGCACCCCCAGCATTTCAAAGGTTTATACTCTCTATATTCTCAGATATGATAGGAATCAAAGTGGTGGTGTTCATAGATGATATTACAGTCGTTGGAAAAAGTTATGAAGATTGCTTGAATAATCTGGCAGCAGTTCTTCAGAGGTGTTCAGAACACAATGTAGTCCTAAACTGGGAGAAGTGTCAGTTTCTTGTAAGGGAAGGAATTATTTTGGGGCATTTGGTATCTAAAAGAGGAATTGAGGTTGATCAAGCAAAAGTCGAAGTAATATCAAAACTTCCACCACCTGTAAATGAGAAGGGAGTGAGGAGTTTTTTGGGACATGCTGGGTTCTACAGAAGATTCATAAAGGATTTATCCAAGATAGCCAAACCCCTCACTAATCTCCTAAAAAATGATGTTAAGTTCAACTTTGATGCAGAATGTGAAAAATCCTTCAACCTGCTCAAGGAAGCATTGGTCACTGCTCCAGTTGTGCAACCCCCTGACTGGGAATTACCATTTGAGATAATGTGCGATGCAAGCGACTTTGCTGTAGGTGCAATACTTGGACAAAGAAAAGGAAAAGATTTGCATGTAATATACTATGCTAGCAAAACACTTGATGATGCTCAAGCTAATTATACAACCACCGAAAAGGAGTTGCTGGCAGTAGTGTACGCCTTTGACAAATTCAGGCAATATCTTGTGGGATCTCATTGTGTAGTTTACACAGACCATGCTGCAATCAGATATTTACTCAGCAAGAAAGAAGCTAAGCCAAGGTTAATTAGATGGATACTCCTGCTTCAAGAATTTTATGTGGAAATCAAGGACAAGAAAGGAGCTCAAAATGTTGTGGCAGATCACTTGTCGAGATTGCAAAACAATGCAGTAGACTCCTTACCCATCAATGATGTTTCACCAGGGAGCAATCTTATGCAAGTGACTAGTATACAAAACTATACACCATGGTATGCAGATATAGTTAATTATCTGGTCTATAACAAAGTTCCTACAGATTTTTGGTATCAGAAGAAGAAGAAATTCCTATCAGATATGAAGCATTTCTTTTGGGATGAACCTTACTTATTCAAGCATTGTGTTGATGGTATTGTTCGAAGATGCTTGCCGGAAAGTGAAACTAAAAGTGTGATTTATCATTGCCATTCATCCCCTTATGGAGGTCATGCAAGTACTCGAAAGACTCAAGCAAAAATTTTGCAAGCATGATTTTATTGGCCAACTTTATTCAAGGATGTACATTCCTTTATTGAAGCTTGTGATCCTTGTCAGAGGACTGGAAAGATTTCAAAAAGGTAAGAGATGCCTCAAAAAGGAATTCTTGAAGTAGAGCTCTTTGATGTATGGGGAATTGATTATGTTGGACCCTTGCCATCATCAAAAGGGTACAAATACATATTGGTGGCAGTGGACTATGTGTCAAAATGGGTTGAGGTTGTGCCAACCATCAATGCTGATTCCAAGTCAGTTTGCAATTTATTCAAGCAAGTGATTTTTCCAAGATTTGGTGTGCCACGGATTGTTATCAGTGATGGACGAAGGCATTTCAACAACTCCCAACTAGAATCTCTCGTAACAAAATATGGAGTTCACAATCACAGAATTACAACTCCATATCACCCACAAGCAAATGGACAAGTGGAGCTGTCTAATAGAGAAATAAAGGCTATCCTTGAGAAGGTAGTATCAAAGTCAAGGTCTGACTGGGTACTGAAATTACCAGACACACTATGGGCATATAGGACAGCTTATAAAACATCAATTGGAATGTCACCATTTAGGTTAATATATGGAAAATCATGCCATCTACTCGTTGAACTTGAACACAAAGCTCAATGGGCACTAAGGAAACTCAACATGGACCTTGATACAGCAGGAAAACATAGAAAACTTCAACTCTATGAAATGGAAGAACTGAGAGATGATTCTTACGAGAGTGCAAGAATCAACAAAGAAAAGACCAAGATCTGGCATGATAAGCATATATTGAGGAAAGAATTTCATCTTGGACAGTTGGTATTGGTCTACGATACTAGGTTTCATTTATTTCCCGGTAAATTCAAGTCAAGATGGTATGGCCCTTGCAAGGTGAAGAAGATTCTGAAAAGTGGTGCTATCCAAGTGCAAAGTACTTCTGGAGGTCTCTTCCTTGTAAATGGTCAAAGACTGAAGCCCTATATCTCTGGAGACACACCTCTGATTTCTGAAGATGAGAATGCAAGCGAAGATCAATACCTGGAGAAGGAAATTCAAGAAGGCGAGGGGAGCCAAGAGGTGGTGTCAATCCCTGCAGGACCCTGACCTCACTGAAGAGACATGGTCGAGCTAAAGACCTAAAACAAGCGCTTTTTCAGGAGGCAACCTGAATCTTTAATAAGTTCTTTTCCTTATTTAGTTTTCATAGAAAAGGTTTTATATGTTTATGTCTTTCTTTTTCAGCGAATAAAGGCAAGGGGAGCACAAACAGGGAACACAAAACAAGAAGAGTGGAGAAAAGAAACTAGGGGAGAAGATTATACAAATACCTGGTGATTCTGTTCCACTTGAAGCAACATTTAGAAATTTTAGTATGAGGACTGGCATTTAATTGCATTGAAAAAATTTATTTTTCTACATTGTGACACGTTACTCATCACTACAAAGTAGGATTCACCTCAAGAAGATTGTTGATTCTCTTAACACTAAAACTATGCAGATGTATTCTTCTTATGGTAAATTGTGATAATTAATACTTTATACCTCCGTGTAAATGTTCAATGGGAATGCCTTGAGTCTAAGTGAAACCTACTAATGAATTGATGTGTTGTGTCTGACTGTCCCAAGTTAAGCTAAGTAGCTGGTGGCAGTTAAGTAGTAACTATGATCTCCGGATCTGTAGTCTGTGAAAAACAGTGCCATTAGCTATGGATTTCTCTTTCAATTACTCCTATTTTACTTAAGCTAAGTAATCTTCATATAAATAAATAAAATATTTATAATAACTAAAGTCCGATCGACCTATAGTAGCATGTCATGTTCCCTGGATCGGTGGCTTGTGAAATCTGGTAGATTGGACTGTAAAATTTTATATAAAAATGCTATAATTGTCGAACCAGGTGTATACCATGTTCTCTAGATCGGTGGTATGTTCCTTTGGGGAGACAATAACTAAAATTTGATATAATTATCGAACCAGGTGTATACCATGTTCTCTGGATCGGTGGTATGTTCCTTTGGGGAGATAACAATAATAATAATAATAATAATAATAATAATAATAATAATAATAATAATAATAACTGGTCGAGCTAGGTGTATACTATGTTCTCGGGATCGGTGGTATGCTCCTTCGGTGAGACTGATATAATATCATCACTTGTGCTTTAAATTCAATAAGTAACTTGTTTTTTAATTGATTTTGGGGTCCCAGCTTATCTTAGGGCTGAAGACATAGTCAACTCTTGATTAATAGGATTCACTTTCACTCAAGGCCATTGACTTGGAACATTTATAGTGTGTTATAAATTATTGCTTATCACAATCTAGCTTCAGTAGGGTACAGTTGCCTAGTTCCAGTATTGTCGGAATTACTATCTTTCCAAAAGTGCATCTTTACTAGGCAGTGTGGGTAGTGTCACCATCATTTTCCTTTACTTGAGGACAAGCAAAGATCTGGCTGTGGGGGGAATTGATAGCACATTTATGCATATAGTATTTTAAGCCTTTTGGCATCTCAAGTTAAACATTTGACCACAATAATCACTTATAAAATATTCATTCCTACAGAAATGCTCCTATTATAATATTTCTTACAACACTTCTTCATATTATGCAGAATTGGTGCGTTTAGGCACCAATCTTCATCGAAAATCCTTCCAACACTAAAGCAGGGATCAACTTGGAGAAGAGTTCAGTTCTAAAGGGGGCCAAACCGAAAAGAACCATAGGAAGCATCCGGTGGCACGTGTGAGAGGAGCTGGGGGCTGGCACGACCGGCCAGACGGCTGTCTGTTGCCACGCGCGGCTGGTTCTTCTCGCTACTGACCCACCACACCAGATAGAGGCCAAAGAGAGAGGGCATCGACGAGATCCACCGTAACAAAGAAAACCAGGGGAGGAGGACTCTTTTCTCTCGCTGCTCACCACCACGGTGCTCACCTACCACCAGATCGAAGGAGGAAGAAAGGGGATCGAGGAGAAGAACTTGATCGAGGGACGGTAGGCTGGCAGTGCCGCTCGATCCACCACTGCGCCTCCATCAACGCCGCCACCAGCGCCGCCCGATTCACCAGCGTGCTTCCATCATCTCCATCACCCGCCTCCACCATAACAAGCGCCATTATCCAGTCATCATCGTCACCACCAGCGCCGAATCTCCTACGCCTTGCCGCTGCCACTCCTTCTCCCCTCCTTCTCGCTGCTGAGAGGGAGAGGATCGACTAAAGGCCAGGGGCATCGGGCCTTCTCGTGCTTCACATCGGACTCCTGTTGGTGCTCTGCTCCGGTTCTTCCCAAGGAATCTTTTCTGCTACTCTTCCTCAACGACCACGCGGAAGCCTCTCCTGCTACAGATCATCTCCAATGTGGTCTTGCTTTTATTCTTCTTCGCCTGCAACACCTTCAGCTTCGAATTAAAGATCATCAAGACTCATAGGCTCTGAATCTCTATCTTCTCTTGTTCTTGTTCTCTAAATATATGCACTGTTGAGTCTGAAATTTACGTTGTTACTTGTGTACCTTTGCTGAATCCTCATGTATCCTTGCTGAATTGTTGTGACCCACTGCTGAATCCTCATGTATCCTTGCTGCATTGTTGTGACTCTTTGCTGGACATTGAGTTAGTAGTTATTTTCCTGCGAGCTGTTGTCACTTTAATTGGTTGCTTGAGTTGTGTGTGATGTCTGAACCATCTTCCATCTGCTAGTGTTGTCCATTTGATTACAAGAAAACCACTAAAGAGAGACAATCCTATTTCTGAATCCTTTACCTTTGCTGCTTATTATTTTGTTTACCCTTGTGCCAGTGGCTGCTTGTTATCACTACGGTTTGATCCATTTGCTCCGTTGTTCTGAATGTTTCGAATGTGTGCTTCGAAGTTCTAGATCCCTGTGGAGAACACGACATCCGTAGTTTGGGCGGAAAAACCCTGTTATATTACACTTGATCAGTAATGTTCCCATTCATGCAAAACACGGACTAAAGCATATAGCTCTTTGTCATAGATGGGGTAATTGGGTTGCGCTCCGGAGATTTTCTCACTAAAGTAAGCTATGGGGCGCTTCTCTTGCGTTAACACACCTCCTATGCCATTACCACTAGCATCGCAATGAATTTCAAAAGGTTGGACAAAGTTTGGTAATGCAAGCACGGGAGCATGAGTAAGCAAATTCTTAAGCTCATTGAAAGCATTATCTTGGGATGGTCCCCAAACAAAAGGCGCATTTTTCTTACTCAAAGCTTGTAAAGGTGAAGCAATAGTGCTAAAGTCCTTTACGAAACGACGGTAGAAACCGGCTAGACCAAGGAAGCTACGCACTTGTTGCAAGTTGGTTGATTGGGGCCAAGTTTTAATAGCATTGATCTTAGAGTCATCAACAAGAACACCCTTAGAGGACACAACAAAACCCAAGAAAATGAGCTTATCAACGCCAAAAAGGCATTTTTCCATGTTAGCATAGAGACGCTCTTTTCGAAGAGTTTGCAAAATAGTTCGAACATGGGTGACATGATCTTTGAGAGATTTGCCATAAACAAGGATATCATCAAAGTAGACCACAACAAACTCACCAATGTAAGGGCGAAACACATAATTCATAAGATGCATGAAAGTACCTGGTGGTTCCGGCAAACCCATAGGCATGACTAACCACTCATACAAACCAAACTTTGTTTTGAAAGCGGTCTTCCATTCACCACCCTCTTATATGCTGATTTGATAGTACCCACTTTGAAGATCAATTTTGGAAAAAAAATAGTGGCACCGTTAAGTTCATCTAGCATATCATCAAGGCGTGGAATGGGATACCTATAGCGAACAGTGATAGCATTGATAGGTCTACAATCGGAACACATGTGAAAGCTACCGTCTCTTTTTGGCACAAGAATGACTGGAACGGCACAGGGACTCAAACTTTCACGCACATGTCCATGGTCTATGAGATGGTTTACTTGCCTTTGTATTTCTTTGGTTTCTTCGGGGTTGACGCGGTAAGGAGCTTTGTTCGGCAGTGGTGCTCCGGGGATGAGGTCGATGTGGTGCTCGATGCCTCGTAGTGGAGGTAGTCCCAAAGGTAGCTCGTCGGGGAAACATCTTGGAATTCCTGCAATATAGAAGATAACACCAAAGTTAGATCGTGAGAGGTGTTAGCTTCTGGTGCCTCCTCCTTGCACAAAATGACATAGTGCATGACACTTGATGGGTTCTCATACACTTCTCTCATCTCGTGTTTGGTGGCAAAGAGGACTAAGTTCTTATCATTCATCGTGGAGATACTTAATTTGGGCTTGTGGCACTCACTCTCTTTTTGGTGGTTTGCTCTTTCACTATTTTCTCCACGATGGGTGGCTTTCTTCTCGGCGATCACTTGGCTTGCAGACGTAGGACGTAGCACATACTCCTTCCCTTTAATTTTGAAGCTATAGTGGTTTGTACGCCCGTTGTGGATGACCCCTCGATCATATTGCCATGGTCGTCCAAGTAGGAGGTGGCAAACGGTCATCGGAAGGACATCACACTCCAAAGTGTCTCCGTAAGCTCCGATTTTGAAGGAGACTTGTACTCTATGCTTGACTTGGATAGTGTCGGAGTCGCTTAGCCATTGAACCTTATAGGGGTGTGGGTGCTTCGTCTTGGGCAATTGGAGCTTGGAGCAAAGTTCTTCACTTGCTAAGTTATGCAACTCCCTCCATCGATGATGACCTTGACGAAACTTCCATTTATGCCGTCCTTGGTATGAAATATATGGCATCTTTGTTCTTCTTCTTGTTGATGATGAAGAGTCAAGACCTTGGAGACAACGAGAGCGGGACTTGAATCTTTGTCACAAAAGACTTGATCCTCTTGATCTTCGTGCACTTGCCGGTGCATGGCCACTTGCTCAAGTGCTTCCATTTCACCTTGACTCATGGAGTCGTATGCACCATTGTCGTTGAGGATCATGGTGCACTTGTTGGTACACTCAAAGGACTTGTGGCCTCTGCCACCGCATGTGAAGCATTTGAAGGAACTTGTCTTGACGGTCTCATCGGTTGGGGTAGACGATGATGAAGCTCTCGGCTTGAAGTTGCTTGTAGTAGGAGGATGACTTGAGCTTGTCGAAGCTTTCTTGTAACTCGACTTGTCGGAATTTCTTGTAGAAGTCTTGGTTGATGTAGAAGGTGTTGTAGTCATTGAAGCTTGGGTGTTGGGGAAGCCATAGGACTTGGATGAGAACTTGGCATACTTGAAGTCATCTTGCACTTGGCGTTCCGCTTTGGTAGCTTGATGCACTAGCTCGACGAGGTTTGAGTGTGGTTGGAAGTCGACGATCTTCTTTATAGGATGATTGAGTCCATTCAAGAAACGTTCCATAGTTTGCTCATCATCTTCTATGACATTGGCTCGTATCATGGCAATCTCCATTTCCTTGTAGTACTCTTCAATGCTCTTGGTTCCTTGCTTGAGTAGTTGGAGTTTCTTGAAGAGGTCGCAGTTGTAGTAGGTTGGCACGAAGTGTGTTCTCATGACATCCTTCATTTGCGCCCAAGTAGTGATGGGTGGTTCACCTCTTGCCTCACGGCGCTCAGTGACTTGTTCCCACCAAATGAGGACATAGTCTTGGAACTCAAGGGATGCCATCGCGATCTTCTTCTCTTCTTCATAGTTGTGCAAACGGAAGATTTTGTCAACTTTCAATGCCCATGATAGGTACTCTTCAGGATCATTGCTTCCAGAAAACTTGGGCATGGTGAACTTTAGCTTATTGTAGCGTTTCTCTTCATTGTGTTGGGGTCGGGGATGATGATGCCCATGTTGTTGTGGATTGGCAAACTCATGTTGCTCTTAGCGAAGAGGGTTGTCGACCTCATGTTGCTCTTGTCGTGGAGGATTTCCATTGTCTTCATGCTCTTGGTGAACTTGGGGTTCTTGTGGAGCTTGTGGAGGGGCTTGTCGAGCTCGAGGACGAACTTGAGGAACTTGACGATGCGCACGTGATTGGTAAGCCCTCTCTTGAACTTCATCGCGAAGCGCTTCTTCTTGTTCACCCCGTTGGCGGTTACGTATGGTGACGGCGCGACTTGAATCTCGAAGGGCACGTTGCGCCTCAATTGCTTGAGCTTCACATGGTTGTTGTTCTTTGCATTATGCCTCGGCTTCTTGTGCATCTTGGTGTAGGCGTGCTCGCTCTTCCTCTTCTCATTGGCATTGTCATTGCCGTTCTTGTGCTTGCTCGAGAGTAGTTTGGTTTTGACGATGTCGATGTTCTTGCGCACGAGCTTGCTCTTGAGAGTCGATGCCGTGTAGAGGGTTGCAGTTTGTGTGACGATCTTGATGCGTGGCATGACGAAGAGTGTTCGATGTTGGTGTACTCGAGCCGGAGATGGTGTAGTCGGAGTGTCGACTTGAGCGGCTCCGTCTTGATTAGGACGAAGCGGAAGAAGAGCGGTTGAGCAACAAAGCACGAATCTCGTCCATTCTTGCGTCATTCTCTTGCTTGTGGTCGTCGAGCTTGTGGTCGAAGTAGTCTCTTATACGTTGCTCGGATAGTCGCAAGTCGGTGGCGAGATGGTCGATGTGGTCACTCATTGCTTGTTGCTCTAGATGCAAAGCACGTTGTGCACCAAAGAGGTGGCTCTTTGTGACGAAGGAAGTTATGTCATCGTCTTGCTCGAGGAATAGTGGGTTGGTAGAAGTACTTGGCTTATCCATCATTCCACGGAAAATATGTGAGTGGGAGAAAGAGAAAAACATATCCCAAATGTACCTTGACCGAAGTTAAAGGTGGATCAATGATCACACAATAGTGTCACAAGGAAATAGGAAAATTGGTACCAATTCTTGTCGGTTCTCACACCTACACAAATAAGAGCTTATGGTGGACCTTGGTTAGGATGGTGGCACAAAATTGGATGTGGAAGTAAGAAAGACTCAATAATGTTGGAAATGATTTGCACATTCACAAATGCAACAAGTAGACCAATAGCAATATGTGGCACACGAGAACACAACACACGGAAAGATAAATGGGTTCGTGCAACCAAGGAATGAGCCAAAATGTGGAATCCATGAAAATTCTCTTGTTGCACAACACTAGAGAGACGCTAGCACAATTGCACAATAGGCGGATGCGAAGACTTGTGCACAACCAAATAAGCAAAAATGCAACGACTTCTATCCCAAGTATGCTCTATGTATGGTATTCCGATGATATGATCCTAGATGATCTAGTATGACAATCTTAATGTTGTATGATGCTATGGTTCTTTCTTAAAAGCTCTTTGCTTATCTTTCCCTTTTGCTTAAAAGCTTGTTTGGCTCTTTTCTTTTGAGCTCTTTTCTCATGCAATGCTTCACGAACCAAGATAGCAATTGTGTATGCGATGACAACTTTGTGACACAAGAGATGATACCAAGAGATGCACCAAAGAGATGGTATGTATGCTATGGGAAGTATGATCACTAATGTGCAAAAGTCACGTTACCAACCATACTCAAAGGCTAGTCTCGATGGGTAAGCGACGGAAAAAGGTAAGGCTATGATGATTATCAATGTAATGGCAAGGAGTGGACAAAGATGTCGTCGAAGTTACCGTCCTTGCTTACGGTTGAGGGTGTCACGAAACCAAGATGAGGTTACCGAGAAGGTCGTTGTTGATGACGCGTCTGTGGCGAAGATGAGCGGCGGAGATGTTGATGTCGAACCGTTCCGAGTTAGCCTAAACACCCTAGGAAACGATGAGCCACAACTCAAATTCTCAAAACCAAATGCATCAAAATTTGTCGGGGTTTGTAGCGGTCAAGTGGTGGTATGGACTGGTGTATAATATGGGTTTGCAGAATGTAGGTGGTGGAGGTGAAAATGTGTATGCGGAGGCGTAGGTGGTGGTGGTCAAAAACTGCAGAAAATGCAGTTTCGGCAGAGTTAACCGGATGATCCGGGCCAGGAGCCGGATGATCCAGGCGGATCTGGATGATCCGGGAAAAGGGACGGATCACCCGGGCGGGTCAACTGCGCTCGGCGATGGCTCAGGATGAACTCTAAAACGGGGACAAATTCGAGGATTTCGTGGATTTTGGATGGATTTCGAGGTGGTGATGGTGGGGAAAGGTAAGATCCACTTGCAACACAACAAATTCGCGGATCAAAACCAACAAAACTTCATCAAAACTCACAAATCACAAAAAAAAATGGGGATATTTTTGTGGGGATTTTTGAATTAGGACGAAAAACAACAAAATCAAGCTAGAAAACACAACGGGGAGGCTCCGAAATCGTGATCAACGTGGCTCTAGATACCAAGATGATGTAGGGTGGAACCCTAGATGGCTGATCTTTCACGAAAGGAGCGGATCCCGCGATGAACACGAAGAACACGAGGAGAAAACATGAGGGGAAACGCGAGGGGAAATACGAGAGAATCACTCCGACCAACAAGACCGATCACACATATGCTAGGTCCTCAAACACATAAGAGATACATGATCCACGGTAAACTAAAGATGATACAAGTAGAAAGATCTTCTCCATGAGGAGGTCTTTAGGTTCTTCCCGTGATGGGGTCTTGAATCCGCTTGGGGGATCTTCTCCGAGGAGGCGCGATCTCCGAGGAGAAGGTAACCAAGTGGATGAGCAAAGCTCTCGCACAAATATGAGCTAATCCTTTTCTAACCCTAGAAAAGTGGTGGAGGAGTCGTTTATATAGGCAAAGGGGGCGGATGGGTACATGGGCTTCGGCCCAACACGCACACGCAGGTGGTGGTCCATATGATCCGGACGGGAAGCCGGATGATCCGGGCTTCAGGGACCCAGATGATCCGGGAGGGGGTCCGGACAAGGCGAGTAGGTGGGCGGCTTCGTTGGCGACCCGGGTGTCCGGTCCGGACATCCGGCTGGGGTCCGGATGATCTGGCTTTGGGGTGCTGAATTGGGCGCTCTCGGGTCTCCACTTATCTGGATCGTCCGGGCTATGTCCAGATCATCCGGGTTGTGTCCGGATCGTCCCGGACCTCGTCCGGATCATCCGGCCAGCCTGGGACTTGGCTGATTTCTTCTCCGTCTTCATGCATGTCTTCCGCTTCCGATCCTTCTTGCTCCTTAGCCTCTCCATGGCTAAGTCCTTGGTACCTGAGTATGCATAATGTGTCCGTTTGAGGTAGTAGCCATGTCTCATGTGCATCGAAGTGGAATTGTGAGAGGAGAGATGTCACCTCAGTTTCGAGAGCTCTTGTGCGTGCTCGTGTCATGGGTCTTCTAAGCACTTGGTGAGATGATGATAGGTCCATGGGGATGACCTTGGGATGCTCCACATCACGTTGGTTGGAGTTGATCTCATATTACGACTTAGGGGTTACTTACACTCCCGGTAAGTCCAATGGCATGGCTGATGCACTAAGTTGTATGTCCTATTGCAACAATCTCATGTTGCAACAGGGCCAACCATTTCTCCATGAGGAATTATGTAAGCTTAACCTTCACATTGCAACTCATGGATTCCTTTCTACCTTGGTGGCGAAACCTACTCTTGTGGATCAGATCATCTCTGCTCAGAAGCAGGATACAGGAATTTCCCGGATCAAGAGAAACATTAATAAGGGGGTTGTTGGTTGTTTCTATATGGATGATCGAGGTATTATTTCCTTTGGGAACCGGTTGGTAGTTCCCAAGAATCAACATCTTCGCCAACTAATCCTTAAGGAGGCTCATGAATCTCCTCTCACGATTCATCCCAGTAGTACTAAGATGTATCGGGACCTACGCCAGAGGTTTTGGTGGACTAGGATGAAGAGAGAAATTTCTCAGTTCATTGCTAAATTCGATGTTTGTCGCCGCGTTAAGGAAGAGCATCAAAGGCCTACAGGCACCCTTCATCCTTTAGCTATTCCTGAGTGGAAATGGGATAAAGTTGGTATGGACTTCATCACCGGCTTTCCGAGGACCAAGAGAGGAAATAATGCTATCTTCGTAGTCATTGATCGTCTTTCCAAAGTGGCTCACTTCCTACCTATTTGAGAGAGTATTACAGCTACTCAGCTCGCTGACTTATATATTTCATGAATAGTATCACTTCATGCTGTCCCACTAGAGATCAATTCAGACTGTGGCAGTCTTTTCACTTCTCATTTCTAGGAGAGTTTCCAGACTGCCATGGGCACCCATATTTCCTTCAGTACCGCTTTCCACCCTCAGTTGAGTGGTCAAGTGGAATGGGTCAACCAAATCCTCGAAGACATGCTTAGGCCAGTGTTATCTCATTCAGTATGTATTGGGAGAAGTGTCTTCCTTTCGCCGAGTTTGCTTATAACAATAGCTACCAATCTAGTCTTAAGAAAGCTCCTTTCAAGATTCTTTATGGACGAAGATGTCGGACACCTTTGAACTGGTCAGAAACCGGGCAAAGACAATTCTTTGGACCGGATATGATCCAGGAAGCAGAAGAGCAAGTACACGTCATTCGTGAGAATTTGAAAACAGCCTAGTCTCGTCAACAGAGCCAGTATGACCGTCATCATAAGGAAGTGTGGCTTATGAAGTTGGCGACAAGGCTTTCCTTTGAGTTACTCCTTTAAAAGGTACCCATCTTTTCGGTATCAAGGGCAAGTTGGCTCCTCATTACATTGGTCCTTTTCGCATTCTCACTAAACGAGGAGAGGTTGCCTACCAGTTGGAACTACCCCCACATCTTTCTCAAGTACACAATGTCTTCCATGTCTGTCAACTCAGGCGTTGCTTCTCGGATCCCATCCGCGGAGTGAACCAAGAAACGCTTGATCTCCAGGATAACCTCACATATCGAGAGTACCATGTTCTCATCCTTGATCAAGCAGAGTGTGTCACTCGACGTCATAACATTAAGTTTCTCAAGGTTCAGTGGTCTCATCACTCTGAGATAGAAGCTACTTGGGAGCGAGAAGATCGTCTTCGACTTCCATACCCCGATCTCATCCCGTCGACTCCGGGAGATGTCACATCCCTAGTTCCAGGATGACCTAGACTAGCTAGTCATGTGAGAATCATGTTTAAATTCAATTTAAATTTGAATTGGGGATATTGATAAAGGCAAAGGTGTCCCGTCTTTCGATGAGATGGTGGCCATCGTTTTGGAGGAAGTCGACTTTGACGATCTGACTACGAATGTGCGAGGACGTCGCACCTTAGCAATTGCTAAACCAACTCCAAGAAGTTATTGACCACGCCGGAGCACGATCAACCTGACCATGAAGGTAAGTTTCCTACAAGCAAACGAAGAACAAGCAAGAAACTAAGATTGCAATCTGGATATTGCGAATATAAGAGGAAAGCTTTATTGATCAAGGTGGGATTCTATGCCGCCTTTTTCTGGTCGTTGAACACAAACAAAGTACGCAAAGTTGAAGCTATGGCAAACTTTAATCTAAACAAAACCCAAAGTCTAAACGTCGCCCTAAGGGCTATATATATGGAGGAAGAGTGGGGAATTTCATGGCCCTTGGAGGAGGGGTCCGAAACCAAACCTAACTCTTGTTTCCCACACATACGGACTCTAAAAATAGCCTATACTTAAGTATTTCGATAATACATGGGCCAGGCCCAATAATAAGGTGACGCAGCACCTAGAATAGCCTCTGGATGAAATTTTTGAAGTGGCATCTTGTATATTTCGTCCAAGGCTTCATGCACTCCTTATGGTGGCTTCAATGTCCTGAAATCATCACTTTTAACTCCGCTCTTGATCCCCTTGCGCACGCCATCATCTCCATGCTTGGTCTTGCTCCAGTGTTCATCCCTCTTATCCATGCCAGGCCCTTCATTTGTAAGCAAAACAAATGTATCCAATTTAGGCAGCATCATATTCTCATGAACATTAGAATCATTACCAAGAAACGAAAGTACCTGATAATTTAATTGCCGTGCGCGAGCTCTAGTAATTGGTCCAGTATGTATAGAAGCAGGGGTTGTGGGTGTAACAATGGTATTGATGTCCTCATCATCATCCCATTCTTGAAATGAAGTCGTCCTCAATGGAATCTCATCTTCCTCACCCAAATAAGGCTTCAAATATGCAATGTTAAAAGTAGGACTAACCCCAAAATTTGCAGGCAGCTCAAGTTTATATGCATTATCATTTATTTTCTATATCACCTTAAAAGGACCATCAACACGTGGCATTAGCTTTGATTTGCGCAAATTAGGAAATTTATCCTTACGCAAATGTTACCAAACAAGATCTCCAGGTGCAAACACATCATGTTTTCTACCCTTATCTCCAGCAAGTTTATATTTAGCATTCATACGCTCAATGTTTTCCTTAGTTAACTCATGCATTTCTAAAATCAATTCAGCACGTTCTTTAGCATCAAAATTAACCTTCTCCGAAGATGGAAGAGGCAACAAATCAATAGGTGCATGAGGTAGGAAACCATACACAATTTCAAAAGGGCACATCTTAGAAGTAGAATGCAATGAATGATTATAAGAAAATTCAATATGAAGCAAGCATTCTTCCCAAATTTTCTTATTATTCTTCAAAACTGCCCTAAGCATAGTAGACAATGTTCTATTGACTACTTCAGTTTGTCCATCAGTTTGGGGGTGACAAGTAGTACTAAAAAGCAATTTAGTCCCCAACTTAGCCCATAAACATCTCCAAAAGTGGCTAAGAAATTCAGTATCACGATCTTAAACAATAGTATTTGGCACATCATGCAAGCAAATAATTTCACGAAAGAACAATCAACAACATTAACAGCATCGTCTCTTTTATGACATGGTATAAAGTGTGCCATTTTCGAAATTCTATCCACGACAACAAATATGCTATCCCTCCCTTTCTTTGTTTGAGGTAAACCTAAAACAAAGTCCATAGATATATGTTCCCAAGCAACACTAGCTACAGGCAAAGGCATATATAAACCATGAGGATTGAGTCGTGACTTAGCTTTTTGACATGTAGTGCAGCAAGCAACAAAACGCTCAACATCTCGTCTCATCTTTGTACAAAAGAAATGTGTAGCAAGTATATCCTCTGTCTTCTTCATGCCAAAGTGTCCCATTAATCCTCCTCCATGTGCCTCGTGCAACAACAAAAGACGAATATAGCTAGTTGGAATGCATAGCTTGTTAGCACGAAACACAAATCCATCGTTAAGAACGAACTTGTTCCAAGTTCTCCCTTCCTTACAATTCTGCAATACATCTTTAAATTCAGCATCATGCACATATTGATCTTTGATGGTCTCCAAACCAAATATTTTAAATTCAAGTTGTGTAAGCATAGTATAACGACGAGACAATGCATCAGCAACAACATTTTCTTTACCCTTCTTGTGTTTAATGACATAAGGGAAAGTCTCAATGAATTCATCCCATTTAGCATGTCTACAGTTCAGTTTTTCTTGACTTTTAATGTGTTTGTAAGATTCATGATCAGAATGTATAACAAATTCCTTGGGCCATAAATAATGTTGCCATGTTTCTAATGTCCGAATAAGAGAATATAATTCTTTATCATAAGTCGAATAGCTCAGACTAGGCCCACTCAATTTTTCAGAAAAGTATGCAACAGGTTTGCCATCTTGTAATAACACACCTCCTAATCTAATTCCACTAGCATCACATTCAAGCTCAAAAGTCTTATTAAAATCAGGAAGTTGGAGTAAAGGGGCATGTGTCAACTTATCTTTCAATACCGTGAAGGCTTCTTCCTCTGCGGTACCCCAACCAAAAGGCACATCCTTCTTTGTAAGCTCGTTGAGAGGTGCAGCAATGGTGCTGAAATCTCTCACAAAATGCTTATAGAAACTAGCGAGGCCAAGGAAACTCCTCACTTGTGTGACCGTTTTCGTTTGCGGCCAACCCTCAATAGCTTCAATCTTGGCTTTATCAACTTCAATTCCTGTGGAGTCACAACATAGCCAGGAAAAGATATTCGGTCGATGCAGAAGGTGCACTTCCCAAGGTTACCAAACAAACGTGCATCACGTGGAACAATAAAAACATCACGTACATTTTCCAAATGTTCCTCCAAAGATGTGCTATAAATCAGTATATCATCAAAATTGACTACCACAAATCGTCCAATGAAAGCATGTAAAACTTCGTTCATTAATCTCATGAAAGTACTAGGTGCATTAGTTAACCCAAAAGGCATGAATAACCACTCATATAATCCAAACTTAGTTTTAAATGTTGTTTTCCATTCATCTCCCAATTTCATACGAATTTGATGGTATCCACTACGCAAATCAGCTTTGGAGAATATTGTAGAGCCACTCAATTCATCAAGCATGTCATCTAGCCTAGGAATAGGATGACAATAATGAATAGTAATATTATTAATGCCTCTACAATCAACACACATACGCGACGTACCATCCTTTTTGGCACTAGTATAATAGGAATAGCACAAGGACAAAGAGATTCGCATATATAACCTTTGTCGAGCAGCTCCTGTACTTGACGGATAATCTCCTTCGTCTCCTCTGGATTGGTATGGTATGGCGCACCGGGAATTAAGTCAATATGATGCTCAATCCCTCGAATATGTGGTAATCCCGGTGGCACGTCTTGTGGAAAGACGTCAGCGAACTCCTGCAAAATGTTAGTGACAGCAGGAGGCAAAGTGGAAGGTACATCCTCGAAAGAAAATAACGCCTCTTTGCACACAAAAGCATAGCAAATAGATCTGCTGAAATCTAGATCATCAATATCAGATTTGGTGGAAAGTAAACATGCACTTTTCAATTTAATTTCAGAAGCAACACTAGATGGTTTATTATTAGGCTTCATTTGTTGCTCAAATTCTTTTGCCACAATCTGATTTTCACTCTTATGTTTCTCCTTTTTTGCTTTATTAGCTCTATTAATATCATCTTTCAAAATGGAATCAAGAGTCGTAGGAAGCAAAGTAATATTCTTGTCCTTATGAACAAGAGTATAATGATTATTTCTACCATGGTGTACAAATTTTTTATCAAATTGCCATGGTCTACCAAGTAATAAGGAACATGCTTGCATAGGTACCACATCACAATCAACATAATCTGCATATGTTGAGATACTAAAATGCACACGAACAGTACGTGTTACCTTAACCTTGCCGCTGTTGTTGAACCATTAGATGTAGTAAGGATGTGGATGTGGTCTTGGGGTGTGAGATAGCTTCTCCACCATCTCCATGCTAGCCAAGTTGTTGCAGCTCCCTCCATCTATGATGACGCGAACATAACGTTCCTTCACAACTCCCTTTGTATGGCACAAATTATGCCTCTGATTTTGCTCAGCTTGTGTAACCTTCACACTCAAAACACGTTGAGCAACTAAACATTCATACCTATCAGCATCTTCAGCAGCCATGTGTTGCGTCACATGATCAGAATCATCTCCACCGTGTTCTTAACTTGTAATGAGATCCAAAATCTCCTCATCATAGTCACGAGCGGACTCATACCCACCATCCTTCATAACAATCATCACACGCTTAGATGGGCATTGTCTCGCATAATGACCTCCACCCTTTCCACGACGACAAATAATATCATGTGTTTTCCCTGTTGATGCCATGGATGAAGAAGAACTCTGCGTAGCCTCGAAAGGTGTGCCCTTGGTAGATAGTAGTGGTTGTGCCTGCTTTCTTGCATCATGGTTGGTGGTGGCAGCTAACGGAGGAACCGGTGCAGCAGAACGTGTGGAAGTATAGGATGCACGCGGTGTCCATGATGAAGGTCAACCTGCAGAAAAGTTAGTTCGTGCCAATGCCTGTCGATCCTGCACTTCACGTTTAGCTTTGCAAGCAAGATGGAATAAACGAGTGTTATTATTATATTCCTTATACTCTAGAATGGTCCGAATCTCTCTATTTAATCCACCCATAAAACGTGCAAGCATAGCTTCATTCTCCTCAACAATACCACATCAAATCATGCCGGTTTGTAATTCTTGATAATATTCTTCTACAGAATTTTTTCCTTGTCTTAAGCGTTGCAATTTTTGAAGTAATTCACGTTGATAATATGGTGGAACCCAACGAGTATGCATAGCAGTTTTCAAAGTAGCCCAAGTAGATGGAATAGGATATAATCTACAATGTTCGGACCACCAAACACATGCAAAACTAGTGAAAGCACAAACAGTAGCAGGAACACGTCTCTCCTCATGATATTGTAAACATGTAAAACATTGTTCAGTTTCTAACTCCCAAATAAGATATATATCAGGAACATATCTACCCTAAAATTGCGGAATATTCAATTTTAGTTTGGGAAGATGGTCATGATCTCGTACCTCAGGTGGTTGTGCAGCCCTACCATTGCGATGATATGGATGAGGACGGCCTGGTGGCGGTGGTGCTAGTGGTTGCATGTAGTTATGATTTTGATCAACCTCATCCTCGTAATGGTCCTCCACCTCCGCAGGAGCGGCAGGAGCTACAAAAGCATCAACAGCAGCACCAGAATTTTGATCAGGCTCAAGGGGAATGGGCAGTGCCCGTCCCACTTGATTTGGAAGGCGATGTTGTTGTTGTTGTTGTTGTAGATGTGCGTTAGGTGCAGCAGGTGGTGGTGGTGGAAGACGCGCAAGCAATTCATTAAACTTGTTATCGAGTTTTGTTTCGAACGTCTTCTCCATGCCATCTATCTTCTCCATGGCCTCTTCAAATCTGTTTAGCACGTCTTGCACCTGTCCACTCATCATTTGCTGAAACTTATCATGAGGCTCCTTGTTCGTCAAGTTCTCCCAGTCAATCTCGTCGGCTTGTGTTCCTGCCATGGTTAGCAACAACAGAAACACACAAGAATATGATCCT
Source organism: Triticum urartu (assembly GCF_003073215.2). NCBI lineage: Eukaryota > Viridiplantae > Streptophyta > Magnoliopsida > Poales > Poaceae > Triticum > Triticum urartu. The sequence goes on from NC_053025.1 coordinate 287,463,680, forward strand.
ATAAACAACTAACAAGAGGTGGTGGTGGGTGTCACAAATCCATCAAGCAAATCTCAAATTCTTACCCGTTCTTACCCAACAACAGACGGTGATCGGCAACTGTTGTAGTCAAAACTCTCAAAGCTTGGATAGAGCGATTACCGGGGAGAGTCAAACGCACGACGTAGATGTATGTGGAGCTAGGAAGGCTTATAATATGGTAGAAAAAAGGGTCAGCAATAATCAATTCAGAGATGCAAAGTTGAATAAACGCTCAACGACGGTACTGTGCTAGTCCTAGGCTAGATCATACTAGAGACGCGAGCCTAGAACACGAACAAAATCACGGCGCAACATGTAAACAAGGGAAAAGCACACTCTGGAAAAAAAATCGCTCTGTTTTTTTGGCGCTCCTCTTTTTTTGCGCTCTTTTTTTGCGAAAAATCACTATAATTGCGAGTGTCTCAAAACTCTTCCCAGGTCAAACTGACGGGATGGGCACAAAATTTTGTTGACAATTTTTTCGGAAATCAGGTAGCGATGACGGAAAAGTGCGACAAAAAATCACTATGATGGCACGTGGCTCGAAAGACTCAGAAAAACCTAAAAATGGGATAGGGGAAAAATATTTTCGGTCCCCGAAATTTTGGCCTAAAAACTGCCCGGGGGACTCCAGACTCTTTTCCGAAACCTACTTAGGCAAGGAAACACAAATCGGGAATTAGATGGATCTTGAAGAAAACCTAATATGAAAGGAACTCGGATTGGTGGTGGGTATATGGTGGAAGGATATGGTAGCGGTGGTGGTATATGGTAGCGGTGGTGGTATATGGCATAAATGGTGGTAGCGGTGGTGGTATATGGATATAGATCAGTGGTGGTATATGGATACGGATTCAGAGCGGTGGCGGTTAAGCGGTGGTGGTAGATGGCAGGGGCGATGATGATGGTGCGGTGGCGGCATGACAACTTATGACCAGAACTCCAAACTCTAATAGACTAGACGCTAAGACCAGCAACTAGGCAGGACGATGCAATCGCAAATTCAACAAAGCAAAAACCCTAAAAATATTATGCGAAGGCTCAGATTGGTTCGGATATGATGAACTAACCCTATTTTTTTGTGGTTTTTTCATGGAATGTAGGTATGAAGAACAGACTCGATATAAACTATGAAAAACTGTAAAATCACACCGAGCAACCTGAAGATCTGATACCACTTCATAGAGGCAAAGGTGTCCCGTCTATCGATGAGATGGTAGCTATCGTTTTGGTGTAAGTCTACTTTGACGACCCGACTACGAACGTGCGAGGATGTCGTGCCTTAGCAATCGCTAAACCAACTCCGAGAGGTTATTGACCACGCCGGAGCACGATCAACCTGACCACGAAGGTCTGTTTCCTGCAGGCAAACAAAGAGCAAGCAAGAAACTAAGATTGCAATCTGGATATTGCGACTATAAGAGGAAATCTTTATTGATCAAGGTGGGGGTTCTTTGACGCATTTGTCTGGTCGTTGAACACAAACAAAGTACGCGAAGTTTCAGCTATGGCGAACTTTAATCTAAACAAAACCCAAAGTCTAAACGTCGCCCTAAGGGCTATATTATGGAGGAAGAGTGGGGAATTTCATGGCCCTTGGAGGAGGGGTCCGAAACCAAACCTAACTCTTGTTTCCCACACATACGGACTCTAAAAATAGCCTATACTTAAGTATTTCGATAATACATGGGCCAGGCCCAATAATAAGGTGACGCAGCACCTAGAATAGCCTCTGGATGAAATTTTTGAAGTGGCATCTTGTATATTTCGTCCAAGGCTTCATGCACTCCTTATGGTGGCTTCAATGTCCTGAAATCATCACTTTTAACTCCGCTCTTGATCCCCTTGCGCATGCCATCATCTCCATGCTTGGTCTTGCTCCAGTGTTCATCCCTCTTATCCATGCCAGGCCCTTCATTTGTAAGCAAAACAAATGTATCCAATTTAGGCAGCATCATATTCTCATGAACATTAGAATCATTACCAAGAAATGATAGTACCTGGTAATTTAATGGGCATGCGCAAGCTCTAGTAATTGGTCCAGTATGTATAGCAGCAGGGGTTGTGGGCATAACAATGGTATTGATGTCCTCATCAGATATGTGAAGGCCTCAAAAATCATTTTGGAAATGATCATGAGAAAAATGGCTTCAAATAGGTCCAAGAAAATGTTCTTGTTTTTCTCTGAAAATATTGGCCAAAGGTAAGATTCAAACCAATATTTTTAGGAGCTCGGAAATATTTATATTGGGCATTTGAGTTAACCCAATAAGTATTTGCATTGGATATATATATTTGTTATATACTTCATATATGTCTAATAATTTTGTTAATTGGTGAGGGGCTCTGGATTAATTCAACTAGTCCCTACAAAAATTATCAGAAGAAAATAAGTTGATTTAGTATTTTTATTTAATCAGAAACAAATGTGAGAAATTAGAAAAACAAAAAACAAATAAGAAAAGTAAAGAGGCTTACCTGGGCCTTACCTGGTGGCCCAGCAACCGGCCCATCCGACTAGCCTTGTCAGTCGTCCCCTTCCTCCCACCAGGAGGACAGGGGCATGCGCCCAGGCGACCTCCTTCCTCCCTGCTTCCTCCCGCGGATCCCTAGAGAAGCCACGCATCCTCCAGGCCCCTCTCACTCTCTCTCGTGCTCATCCCCTCCTCTGCAGCTCTCCCTCTCCTGAGATGGAACGCCACCGTCGTCGCCACTCACTGTTACTGTGCCCATCGCCACGGCCTTGCCTCTCCGACGAGCCCAAGAGCCTCGCCGCGTCTTCCTTGTTCTCTCCGTCAAGCCACGAGACGTCGGACGCCTTGTGGAATTGTCATCACCGTCATCTTCAACCCTCGGCCTGAGAGATCGCCGGCAACGTCACCTCGCTGTTCGGCCCTCCCCGAGCTCACTGACGATGCCATCGAGATCGCTATGAGGCCCTGACCATTTCCCTTTGTTTTCCCGTTGTTTCCCGTGCCGTAGCCGTGCTAGCCACCGTACCAAGTGCCGTCGTCCGCCATGGACGCCGGGCATGGCGCTGTCGTGTCGCTGTGCTCAAACCGAAGAGCCTAGCAATCTCCTAGTTGTACCAGGAGGCCGCAGATCCCCTCAGCTGGCCTCGCCGTACCCTATAGCCCCACGCCGCTCGAGGCCGAGCTCCGGCCGCCGCCACGAGCTTTGCTCCAGCGTCCCCGCCGCCTCCCACCTGCTCCCCTGGATGCGGGCAAGCGCAGGCTACCTTCTGGTGGCATTTGCATCCCCAACCGCCGCCTGTAGCGCAGCCCTGGCGAACATCCGCCGCGTTTCGGGTCGCCGCCGGCCGAACTCCAACAACTGCCGATGTGGCCGTCATTAGGGGATAACCCCCTAATTAGCCACCTCTTTGCCACTGACAGCGGGCCCCACGGCCTGGTCAAACCCATTCAGCATCGGTTTTTGACCAGGATTAGTCCCCGAGTCACTGACATGTGGAACCCACATGTCAGGTTTGACCTGGTCAGCACGGGTTGACTCGCTGATGTCGTGATGTCGTCATGCTAACGTAGTTAGTGTTTTCTGGGTTTGAAATAATTCAGGAAATTCCATAAATTGCTTTAAACTTCAAAAAATCATAGAAATTCAACCTAGCGCAGATTGAAGTAATTTATATATGAAATATTATCAGAAAAATTCAATCTATCCGTCTGTACCAGTTTCATTCATGACAAACCAACTTATACCCACTGTATAAGTGAAAACACATAAAGGGCATTTAAAATGCTTAAGTTTGGAGTTGCATTTGAATCCTTGATTCAAATGAGCTCCATTCAACTTGTTGCTAGTTGCATTAGCATAAAACACATCACATCTACATGCCATGATCATGCATCATATTGTTGCATACGCTTGTGTATTGATTGTCGGCACCGTCCTTCTCGATAGGTCCTTCTTCGGAGACCGTTCTAGAGTACTTGTCAAAGGAGCAGTGCCCCCTGTTGATCTACCAGGCAAGCAAACCACCTTGAGCATTCTGATACAACCCCTCTCTCTTTTACTGCATTAGGACAACAACGATTCAACTGCTACTTTATGCTGCAGTAGTTGAACCCATTCCTCTGCATGACCTGTCATTGCCACAGTAAATAGTTGAAACCCACTAGCATGTGTAGGAGTTGATTGAGCCATGTTGTGTTCCTACCATGCCATGCCTGCTATTTCTTAGAGTTGTGTCAGGTCTGATTCATTGGGAATGAATTGGAGTGCTATGATATGTTCTGATGCTGAGAGTTCAGCGTGTGAACACGATTTGGTAATGGTAATGGTGAGAGGCCATGTAGGAGTACATGGTGGGTTGTCTCATTGGGACCATCCTTAAGAATTGAGTTCTGTGTATGTTGTCCAATGACTAGCTACTACCACACATTGGGCTCCAGGCACTCCAAGCTCTCTCGACTTATTAACTGCCTTGATCTCTGTCCAGGAGTTGCAACTATTTTCTGGTGTTTGTAGGAGTGCTATTTTTCCATCGAGTGGCACCCGGCACGGTGGACTTGGGATAGACTAGGCATAGTGGCATGGTGTACCAAGTCGCACCTGAATGGTGGGCTTGGGAACCCTGCTCACATCGTTTGGGGCCGTGATGGAAACTTCGGCCAGACTTCCTTTGCAGGTTCAGCCTCGGATAGGTGATAAACCTGGACTAGAGACTTGCGTGGTTAGTCAGGTCGTGGCCGACACCCTCGCCAGGCTTCCGCTTGAAGGTTGTCGAGATACATGACGTGTACATTGTGGTAAGTGGCGAGAGCATGTGTGAAGAAGTACACCCCGGCAGGGTTAACATGATCTATTCGAATAGCCGCGTCCGCGGATATGGACTACTTGGATGCTTACGTGGTACATAGACAACTTGAAGTGGATACTCTAAAATGCTCAAGACAAGTGTGAGTGCTATGGATGTCCTTCTCGTTGGGAGATGGGAAAGAATCCATAGTAATGTATTGTGTGGTGATTAGTGGACTCATGTGCGCTTCCTCACCTCAAGAATTACTCGTAGTCGTAGTATAGGATAGCCACAGAGTCAAAGCTGGCTTGCTGCAGCCAAACCCCACGTTGCCTCCTTGATACTAATGCATGTATGATAGGTTCTGATGTAAGTGTTGCTGAGTACCTTTGTACTCGCGTTTGCTTAATTTATGTGATGAGGACATCAATACCATTGTTACACCCACAGCTCCTGCTGCTATACATACTGGACCAATTACTAGAACTCGTGCACGCCAATTAAATTACCAGGTACTTTCATTTCTTGGTAATGATTCTAATGCTCATGAGAATATGATACTGCCTAAATTGGATACATTTGTTTTGCTTACAAATGAAGGGCCTAGCTTGGACAAGGAAGATGAACCTTGGAGAAAGTTCAAGCATGGAGATGATGGCGTGCGCAAGGGGAACAAGAACGAAGTTACAAGTGATGATTCCAGGACTTTGAAGCCACCATAATGAGTGCATGAAGCCTTGGACAAAATATACAAGATGCCACTTCATAAATTTCGTCCAGAGGCTATCCTAGGTGCTGCGTCACCTTATTTTCGGGCCAGGACCATGTAATTTCGAAATACTTGATTATAGGCTGTTTTAGAGTATGTATGTGTGGGGAAAGAAGAGTTAGGGTTGGTTTCGGACCCCTCCTCCAAGGGCCACGAAATTCCCCCTTCTCTCCTCCATATATACAGCCTTAGGGCATCGTTTAGACTAAAATTCGCCATAGCTGCAACTTCGCATACTTCGTTTGTGTTCAACGACCAGACAAAGGCGTCACAGAACCCCACCTCTTATATTCGCAATATCCAGATTGCAATCTTAGTTTCTTGCTTGTTCTTCGTTTTCCTGCAAGAAACAGACCTTCGTGGTTAGGTTGATCGTGCTCTGGCGCGGTCAATAACCTCTCGGAGTTGTTTTAGCGATTGCTAAGGCGCGATATCCTCACACGTTCATAGCATATCGTCAAAGTCGACCTCCTCCAAAACGATAGCCAACATCTGATCGAAAGATGGGACACCTTTGCCTCTATCAAGTGGTATCAGATTTTTAGGTTGCTCGGTGAGATTTTATAGTTTTTCATAGTTTAGATCGAGTCTGTTCTTCATACCTACAGTCCACGAAAAAGCCACCAAAAAAATTAGGGTTAGTTCATCATATCCAAACCAATCTGAGCCTTCGCATAATCTTTTTAGGGTTTTTGCTTGTTGAATTTGTGGTTGCCTCGTCGTGTCTAGTTGCTGGTCTTAGCGTCTAGTCTTTTTGAGTTTCGAGTTCTGGTCATAAGTTGTCACGCCGCCGCCGCACCATCATCATCTCCCCTGCCATCCACCACCACCTCTTATTCGCAACCGATCCGTCTCCATATACCACCACCAATCTGTATCCATATACCACCACCGATCCGTACCCATATACCACCACTGCTACCACCATCGCTGCCATATACAAACACCGTTCCATATCCTACCACCATATATCCACCACCAATCCGAGTTCCTTCCATATTATGTTTGTTTTCGAGATCCATCTGATTTCCGATTCGTTTTTCCTTGCCTGAGTAGGTTTCAGAAAATAGTCTGGAGACCCCCGGGCAGTTTTTAGGCCAAGATTTTCGCAGGCAAAAATATTTTTCCCTATCCTACTTTTAGGCTTTTCTGAGTCTTTTGAGCCATGTGCCATCGTAGTGATTTTTTGTCGCACTTTTTCATCGTCGTTACCCTGATTTCCGAAAACAAATAGTCGAAAAAATTTCGTGTCCATCCTGTCAGTTTGACCTGGGAAGAGTTTTGAGACACTCGCCATTATAGTGATTTTTCGCAAAAAAAAAGAGCGCAAAAAAGAGGAGCGCCAAAAAACATAGGGAAAAAAATTCCAGAGTGTGCTTTTCCCTTGTTTACGTGTCGCGCCGTGATTTTGTTCGTGTTCTAGGCTCGCGTCTCTAGTACGGTCTAGCCTAGGACCAGCACAGTACCGTCGTTGAGCGTTTATTCAACTTTGCATCTCTGAATTGATTATTGCTGACCCTTTTTGCTACCATATTATAAGCCTTCCTAGCTCCACATACATCTACATCATGCATTTGACTGTCCCTAGTAATTGCTCTATCCAAGCTTGCATGCCTGCAGGTCGACTCTAGAGGATCCCCGGGTACCGAGCTCGAATTCGCCCTATAGTGAGTCGTATTACAATTCACTGGCCGTCGTTTTACAACGTCGTGACTGGGAAAACCCTGGCGTTAGTAATCTGTAGGATCATATTCTTGTGTGTTTCTATTGCTGCTAACCATGGCAGGATCACAAGCCGACGAGATTGACTGGGAGAACATGACGAACAAATAGTTACATGATAAGTTTCAGCAAATGATGAGTGGAAAGGTGGAAGATGTACTAAACAAATTTGAAGAGGCCACGGAGAAGATAGAGGTCATTGAGAAGGCCTTTGAGACAAAGCTCGATAACAAGTTTAATAAATTGCTCGCGCATCTTCCACAACCACCACCCGCTGCACCTGTCGCACCTCAAGAACAACAACATCGCCTTCCAAATCAGGTGGGACGAGCAGAGCGCGTTCCCCTTGAGCCTGGTCAAACTTCTGGTGTCGTTGTACCTGCTGTTGATGCTTCTGTAACTCCTGCTGCTACTATAGAGGTGGAGGACCATTACGAGGATGAGGTTGATCAAAATCAAAACTACGTGCAACCACCAGCACCACCGCCACCAGGTCGTCCTCATGCATATCATCGCAATGGTAGGGCTCCACAACCACCTGAGGTATGAGATCATGACCATCTTCCTAAACTAAAATTGAATATTCCACCATTTGAGGGTAGATATGTTCCTGATATATATCTTACTTGGGAGTTAGAAACTGAACAACGTTTTACATGTTTACAATATCCTGAGGAGAGACGTGTTCCTACTGCTGTTTGTGCTTTCCCTAGTTTTGCATGTGTTTGGTGCTCCGAACATTGTAGATTATATCCTATTCCAGCTACTTGGGCTGCTTTGAAAACTGCTATGCATACTCGCTGGGTTCCACCATATTATCAACGTGAATTACTTCAAAAATTGCAAAGCTTAAGACAAGGAAAAAATCATGTAGAAAAATATTATCAGGAATTACAAACCAGCATGATTCGATGTGGTATTGTTGAGGAGAATGAAGCTATGCTTGCACATTTTATGGGTGGATTAAATAGAGAGATTCTCACCATTCTAGAGTATAAGGAATATAATAACATCACTCGTTTATTCCATCTTGCTTGAAAAGTTGAACATGAAGTGCAGGATCGACAGGCATTGCCGCGAACTATCTTTTCTGCAGGTCAACCTTCATCACGGACACCACGTGCATCCTCTACTTGCACATGTTCTGCTGCATCGGTGCCTCCGTCAGCTGCCACCGCCAACCATGATACAAGAAAGCAGGCACAACCACCACTTTCTTCCAAGAGCACACCTTCTGGGCTTGCACAGAGTTCTCTTCATCCATGGCATCAACAGGGAAAACACATGAAATTATTTTTCATCGTTGCTAGGGTGGAGGTCATTATGCGAGACAATGCCCATCTAAGCATGTGATGATTGTTACTGAGGATGGTGGGTATGAGTCCGCTAGTGACTGTGATGAGGAGACTTCGACTCTTATTACAAGTGAAGAACACGGTGGACATGATTCTGATCATGAGATGCAATACATGGATACTGAAGATGCTGACAGGTATGAATGTTTAGTTTCTCAACGTGTTTTGAGTGTGCAGGTTACACAAGCTGAGCAAAATCAGAGGCATAATTTGTTCCATACAAAGGGAGTTGTGAAGGAACGTTCTGTTCGCGCCATCATCGATGGCGGAGAATGGCGGAGATGGAGGTAGCTGCAACCTTGGCTAGCATGGAGATGGCGGAGAAGCTATCTCTCACCACAAGAGCACATCCACATCCTTACTACATCCAATGGTTCAACAACAGCGGCAAGGTTAAGGTAACACATACTGTTCGTGTGCATTTTAGTATCTCTACATATGTTGCTTATGTTGATTGTGATATGGTACCTATGCAAGCATGTTCCTTATTACTAGGTAGACCATGGCAATTTGATAAAAATTATGTACACCATGGTAGAAACAATCAGTATACTCTTGTTCATAACGACAAAAATATTACATTGCTTCCTATGACTCCATATTCCATTTTGAAAGATGATATTAATACAGCTAATAAAGCAAAATAAGAGAAACATAAGGGTGAAAATCAGATTGTGGCAAAAGAATTTGAGCAACAAATGAAGCCTAATAATAAACCATCTAGTGTTGCTTCTGAAATTAAATTCAAAAGTGCATGTTTACTTGCCACCAAATCTGATATTCATGATCTAGATTTCAGCAAATTTGTTTGCTATGCTTTTGTGTGCAAAGAGGCATTATTTTCTTTCGAGGTGTACCTTCCACTTTGCCTCCTGCTGTCACTAACATTTTGGAGGAGTTTGCTGACATATTTCCACAAGACGTGCCACCGGGATTACCACCTATTCGAGGGATTGAGCATCGGATTGACTTAATTCCCGGTGCTTTGTTGCCTAACCGTGCGCCATACCGTACCAATCTTGTAACATCCCAAATTTTTATTTTGGAATATTATACATTAGATCATCTTTGCATATCATATTTTATTGCATTTTGGCTTGATCCTAGAAATTCTACGCAACTCAAGGACCCACGGAGAGAGTTGGGGATTTCGTTATTTTCATATTTGAGTTTTCCCAAATTTTGAAAGAAGGATCATTTGGTTTTGATTATTTTCCCTTCCTAATATTTCATGAATAAAAATATATGAGAGGAGATAAAATGACTTCTTCAAAATAGATGAAATGTTAGAGGAAAAATATTAAAAACCAAATAAATATTTTATTTGGATTTTATTGCAATTTTATTTGAATTAGAAAAATTGCACGTTTACAAAATTGCATTTTAGGGCCAAGAAAATGTTCATCTTGTTCTAAATATTCCATTTAGATGGTGAAAATTTGTTTTGGAATTTTTAGTTTTTTTATTTTATTTTCTAGGATGTATTTAAGTTTCGGCGAAATTATAAAAAACGAAGAAGAAGAAGTCCGTTCGGACCGACCGGGCCGAAGGCCCAGCCGGCCCAGCCGCTCGCCGCCTCGCTCGCGCCCACCGTGGCCGAGCCGGACTCCACCGGAGTCCGGGAGTCCGCCGCCACCCCGGTGCCCCTTCCCCAAGCCGACCCCGCCCCGTCCCCCTTAAATACCGCCCCACCCCGCCGCCACCACCCCACCCCGCCCACCGCCCGCAGCCCGCAGCAGCAGCAGCCGCCGCCGAACCTACCCCCCTTAAGATGAATCTCGCCCTCGAGATTCGGGTTGGCTAGCAAATAGGTGAGAGTGATCCTTCCGTAGGTCTTCCTCCCGTTCCCAGGTGGGTTCATCTTCAGTATGGTGACTCCACTGAACCTTGCAGAACTTGATTACTTTGTTACGTGTGACACGGCTGGCAAAATCAAGAATATTAACTGGCTTCTCCTCGTAGGTCAAATCACTATCCAAATGTATCACTTCCAGCGGCACTGTATCTCTTAGAGGAATTTCAGCCATCTCTGTGTGGCACTTCTTCAACTAAGAAATGTGGAACACATCGTGAACTCCGGACAATCCTTCAGGTAATTCCAACTTGTAAGCAACTTCTCCATACGTTACAAAACTCTGTATGGTCCCACAAAACGTGGCGCTAACTTTCCCTTAACTCCAAAGCGCTTCACTCCTCGAAGTGGGGATACACGAAGATACACTCTGTCTCCAACTTCGTAAACTGTCTCCTTGCGTTTAGAATCCGCATAACTCTTCTGCCTGGACTGGGCTACCTTGAGTCTATCACGAATCAGCTTAACCTTCTCTTCAGACTCTTTAATCAAATCTGGTCCAAACAACTATCGGTCTCCAACTTCGTCCCACAACAACGGTGTTCTACACCTCCTTCCGTACAGGGCTTCGAAAGGGGCCATCTTCAAACTGGCTTGATAACTGTTGTTATAAGAGAACTCTGCATAAGGCAAATTATCATCCCAACTAGATCCATAGTCTAGCGCACAAGCTCTCAACTTGTTATCCAGAATCTGGTTTACTCTCTTAGTCTGTCCATCTGTCTGCGGGTGAAAAGCTATACTGAACTATAGTCTGGTTCCCAAAGTTTCATGCAATTGATTCCAAAACATTGAAGTAAACTGGGTTCCTCTATCTGATACAATGGTCCTCGGAACTCCATGCAGACATACGATCCTGGTCATGTATATCTTTGCCAACTTAGCACTGGTGTAAGTGGTCTTTACTGGGATGGAATGAGCTACTTTCGTCAAACGATCGACTACAACCCATATCGATTCATAGCCTGAACGAGTCCTGGGTAATCCCATGATAAAATCCATGCCTAACTTATCCCACTTTCCGGCAATGGTTGTAGCAATCCTGCTGGCTTCTGTTGTTCTGCCTTCACTCTCTGACATACATCACAAACTGCTACATACTCTGCAATATCCTTCTTCATTCCGGTCCACCAGAAACTGTCCTTCAATTCCAGATACATCTTGATATTTCCTGGGTGAATCAAATATGGTGAATCATGGGCCTCTTGCAGAATCAACTTCCTGATCATTTGGCACATATACGCGGTCCTCAAACCATAAGGTATCGTGCTCATCCTCACGAAATCCTTTAGCCTTTCCTTTGCTCATCCTTTCCTTTATCTCGGCAATCTCCTTGTCCGTCTTCTGAGCTTCTCTGATCTTATCCATCAAAGTAGACTGAATCTCTAAAGCTGCTACATAAACTCTCAGAACTATCTCCAAACATAGCTCGCGAAGGTCTTCTGCTAACTCCTTGGGTAACTCTCCGGACATGAGGGTATTGACATGACTCTTGCGGCTCAACGCATCGGCTACTATGTTAGCCTTTCCTGGATGATAATGCAATCTAATATCATAATCCTTAATGACCTCTAACCATCTCCTCTGCCTGATATTCAGCTCCTTCTGCGTGAAGATATACTTCAAACTCTTGTGATCCGTGTATACCTCACAATGGTTTCCGATGAGAAAATGTCTCCATGTCTTCAACGCATGCACTACAGCTGCTAACTCCAAATCATGTGTAGCGTAGTTTAACTCATGGGGTTTAAGTTGTCGTGAGGCATATGAAACAACTCTTCCCTCCTACATAAGTACAGATCCAAGTCCTCGATGAGAAGCATCGCAATACACTTCATAATCTTTGTGTTGATCTGGCAGGATCAACACCGGTGATGTAACCAAGCGTCTCTTCAACTCCTTAAAACCGGCCTCACATTCCTCAGTCCAATTGAATTTGGTGTCCTTCTTTAACAACTCCGTCATGGGCTTTGCAATCTTTGAGAAATTCTCAATGAACCTCCGGTAGTATCCTACGAGTCCAAGAAAACTCCGGATCTCTCCAACTGTCGTGGGTGATTCCCAATTTGTCACGGTGACAACCTTGGTGGGGTCTACTGCTATTCCTTCTCCGGATATAACATGTCCAAGAAATCCAACTTCCTTCAGCCAAAACTCACACTTGCTGAACTTGGCGTATAACAGATGTTCTCTGAGCTTCCCAAGTACCAAACGCAAATGCTCTTTATGTTCCTCTTCGTTCTTCGAGAAGACTAGAATATCATCAATGAACACCATGACGAACTTATCCAAAAACTCCATAAACAACTTGTTCATCATGTTCATAAAATAGGCAGGTGTGTTAGTCAGACCAAACGACATAACGGTATACTCATATAGCCCATATCTCGTGGTAAAAGTTGTCTTAGGTATATCCTGCTCTTGAATCATCAGCTGGTGATACCATGATCGCAAATCGATCTTGGAAACACCTTAGCTCCTTGCAGCTGGTCAAACAAATCATTGATCATCGGCAATGGGTACTTATTCTTGATCGTCACTTCATTCAGTCCTCGATAATCAACAAGCATCCTTAACGATCCATCCTTCTTCTCCACTAGAAGTACTGGTGATCCCCAAGGTGACGAACTTGGGCAAATATAACCTTTATCCAGTAACTCCTTAATCTGCTTCTTAATTTCCTCCAAATCCTTTGCAGGCATTTTGTACGGTCTCTTAGATATTGGCCCTGTGCCTGGCAAAAGCTCAATCAAAAACTCAATGTCTCTATCCGATGGCATGCCTGGCAACTCTTCTGGAAATACATCTGGAAAATCCTTCAGCACTGGTACTTCCTCCTGTACAACTCCATATAAGGAATTTACTTGCGTCCTATTCGAAACATGCCGGGATACATACTTGATCCTTCTTCCTTCTAGGGTGGTGAGCAAAAATGACTTACTGGCGCAGTCAATGTTCCCTCCATACTTCGATAACCAATCCATGCCTAATATCACATCCAGTCCTTGTGACTCCAATACTATTAGGTCCGAGGGAAACAGGTAGTTACCAATCCTTAATGGTAACCGATCACACCATAGGCTAGGAATATACTCTACTCCTGGCGAGGTTACTAACATGGGTGTCCTAAGGGCTTGGGTTGGCAATTTAAACTTATCCACAAATTCCCTTGATATGTATGAATGCGATGCACCTGTATCAAAAAGTACGACTGTAGTAAATGACTTAACCAAAAACTTACCTATTATTGCATCAGGCTGGGCTTCAACCTCCTCCATGTTAACGTGGTTCACTTGTCCCCTATTGAAAGGGTTGGGATTCTTCCCAGAGCTTCCATTGCCATTTCCATTCTTGGCTTCAGGACACTCATTGGCGTATTGTCTGGTCTTCTGGCACTTGTAGCAAGTAACATGGCTGAAATCTTTCTTGGTGGGTGTTGCTGGGTTGGAACGGTTCTGTCCGCTACTTCCTCCGTTACCATTACCATTCTTGGGGCCACTATGATTGTGCAAACTTCCTCCATTATGAGTGTGACCTCCATGGTTATGAACAAGTCCTCCCGAGTTTGGGGTGAAATGGGGTCTCTGCTAGGCTCCAGAATTATACTTCCCTTGTCCATACTTCCTTTTGCGGCTATCAATCTGCTGCTGCTTCCCTTCAAGCATGAGAGCTCTATCCACCAACTCCTGATAGTTATTGAAATTTGCTAACATCAACTGCATGCTCAGCTCATCATTTAGTCCTTCCAAAAACTTCTCCTTCTTAGCTGCATCTATAGCAACATCATCTGGGGCATAACGTGCTAACTTACTAAACTCATCCACATATTGGCCAACGGTCCGCCCTCCTTGGCGTAAGTTGCGAAACTCACGCTTCTTCATGGCCATAGCTCCTACTGAAACATGGGCAGTGCGAAAAGCCTGCTGGAACTGGTCCCATGTAACAGTGGCTATAGGATATGTGACAGTGTAATTCTCCCACCATGAGGCTGCTGGTCCATCCAATTGGTGTGCAGCAAAACGCACCTTCTTAGTATCCGTGCATCATGTAGTGGTTAACTCCCTTCCAATCCAGTGGAGCCAATCATCTGCAACAATCAGCTCGGTGCTACTGGAAAACACCGGCAGCTGCAACCTCAGAAAACGGGCTAAGTTGTCAACTAGGGGTGGTGGTGGTGGGTTGTTGTTGTTGATGTTGCCTTGGTTCTAAACTAACAACTGCATCAAGGTATTCTGCTGCTGGATCAACTGAGTGAGCTCCGGTGGAAAGGTAAATCCGGGGTCACGTCTCAGAGGCATCTGAGGGTTTAGAGGAAAGAGAAATAGAATAGAATGAGGTCTAGTGAGAAAACACTACCCATATGCACATGAGACAAACACAATCATATCACTCAATCAATCAAGCAAGGCATACAATCGGTCTAAAACTATCGTTACAAAAGTGCTTGGACTATACTATATACATGGTGGAATACTACTACTAATATGGTAGTCTACTAGAAATATTGATCGGTCGAAGACTCCATGATATCTTCTCCAACTTCATCAACATAGTCATCATCACTATCATCGGGGTCCGAGTCGGTGTCGTCGATGATGATGTAGTCCTCCGGACGAATCTCCTTGGGTTTGTCGTCTTCTCCTCCTGGCGCGGGGTCTCCCATGAATACTCCTAACTTCCTTTCCAGATCGTCATTCATCTCCACTAGTATCGTCATCTCCTCCTCGTATCCATCGCATGTAGACTTAAGTTCTTCCTCCAACTCCGTGATCCTTGTCATTGCCTTATTCAGATCTATCATGCATGCGCACATCTGATTCTCCTGGCGGCGAATATGTTGGTTTAACTCCTGGATAAAAGCTGCAATCGATCTATCCTTCCTGGTGTTGATCATCTCCCATTGCTCATCTCGGCGCCCACAAATCTGGTAGATAGTATCCTTAAGATCACTGTGGTAAACTTCTCCAATGCGTCCAATGGAAATGTGAGTTGCCATACTCTTTCCTAGACTCCAGGTTGGTGCATCGAAGGAAAACTCTATGGGCTCAGTAACTGGCATTAACGTCCTTCCTCGAACTTGAACTTGAATCTTCCAGCGCTCCTCTTCTGGTAAAGTGGCATTGTAGGTCCCGGTGAAGCTTGGTATTCCAATATTCAGGTATCTAGTGACTTCCTTCAAGTGGCGTCCAAATGGGGTGTCTTCATCCTTGCATGAACTTGATCCTTGTATTCGCCATCCTAAAGAGTAGAAAATGGAGAGGAGTCAGAAATGAGAAGAGAGTGGTGATCTAGGGCTTTATCTTAGTGGTCGTGTCCTAAAGTCAGTGTGTGCTCTGATACCATCTTTGTAGCAACCAGACCTTAATCAGTCTGATCTCAGTGCATAATTGTCATCCCTGGATTGGTAATGCTGACACACACAGTAATTAAAGGATTTATAACAGAGTAGCAATCACACAATTATTACATCGAATGTCTCAAAAGAGAACTTATTACAATAAATATGGCTTAAGGCCATCTAATACGATAACATCGGAAGGCTTGGAAGATAAAGTGAGTCCATCAACTCCAACAGCATCACTGAGTGAAAGACCATGACCTAAGGCTCCTTATTCGTTGTCTGAAAAGTCTGCAACATGATACGTTGCAGCCCAAAAACGGGTCAGCACATGGAATATGCTGGCAATGTAACACAAGAGAGTAGTGAACAGAATAATGCTATCACTATATGCATATATGGCTGGTGGAGGCTATATGGTTATTATGTTTTGCGAAAAGCCAATTTTTCCCTACTGCAAAGGAATAAATTTTATTTAACTACAAAGTTTGTTGAAAACATTGAGAAGGTAAACCCCATCTCAATCCCAATTAAAAGGTAATTAATAACCCAATAAAATTAATTTAGAGTGATGAGATCAACATGATAATCCAAGAACCAGATACTCAAGATGTCCATAACCGGGGACACGGCTAATCATGATTAGTTTGTACACTCTGCAGAGGTTTGTGCACTTTTCCCCACAAGACTCGATCTCCTCCGTTGGATTTCTCGCACTACACGGTGTTTGAGAAACGGATGATCGAGACATAGTCTTTCAGAAGCGTTAGCACCTTACGATGGGTAGACAGTACCACCTACATCCCCTACATCTGCTAGTCTACCACTGTAAGAGTTCATACTACTTAATCAACTATCCTAGAGCCCATAATAGCTTGTGGCTGCACACAGAAGTTTCTAGCATGAATAATGTCATGATCCCTTTGAGCCTGGGTGGCAGTCCATAGGAGAATCACACGGTACCCCGGGATTTCCAAAAATACAGGTAATCACTGGGTTCCCCAGGTGCCTCAATCCACCCAGATGTGTATTAAAGTTGCCACCTTAAGTTGAACCATTAAATAACAATCTCACATCTGTCATGGATTCACTCACCCAATCCACGTCTACGAGCATAGCAGAGCAGTATAAGTATAACGTAATAGCAACTCCCAAGGTTTGAATGCAGGGCAATAGGTTCCTACCTCATCAACTACTTCCCAATACCCACATGTTATCAAATCCTAACCATGCAATGTGTGAGGGTGAAACTAATGCATAAAAACTGGGTATGAAAGGGATATGATAAAAGTGTGAACTTGCCTTGCTGATGATCCGCGAAACCTAGAGACTCGTAGTAGCACGCTTCACACTTCGGGTACTCTATCGCAAGCAAACAAACAAGCATACATAAGCAACCAAGCAAAGGCGCGGGTAAAAGTCAAATAAGAGATCTAACCAGAAAATTCAACTTAAGAACTCCGGTTTGCAAAAAGAATCAAATCAAACGAAGCAACAAAACTCAAACGGCGAAACAAACAAGCTTCGTTTACTAATATGGACTAAAGTCAAATTTTACAGTAGCAAAATCTTGCTTAAGTTGGTTAAACAGAAAGAGGGTTTCGAGACGAAACCCTAGGCGCTTGAATCGCCTGATTCCGACAAACGAGCGAAAAGTTATACTAGAACGAAAATCGGATCAGAAATCGCGATCGAAAATAATCGCGGAAAATCTGAGAAAAAGAAAAACGGATGAACAGGCTAACGAACGAACGTTCGCTGTCTGCGGCTAACGAGTGGACACCGTTCGCTAAAACGAATGTATGGACGAACGTCCGCTAAATAAATAAACCGAAAAACTATCTATTCTAAAAAAAATGAACTAGGGTTTTCTAAAAAACCGGATCGGTATTCTAAGGAAAACCGACGGCGGCGGTGTCTACCTCGTCGGATTCGGCAGGGCTCGGGGCTCCGGCGGGGCTGGGTGGTGTTGGCGGCGGCGACGGAGGGCGGCGCACGAGCGGGCGGCGGCGGCGAGCTGTGACAGCGGCGGTGGCTGCTGCTGCTGCTGCGGGCGGCGAGCGGGACGGGGTGGTGGCGGCGGGGTGGGGCGGTATTTAAGGGGGAGGGGGCGGGGTCGGCTTGGGGAAGGGGGCACCGGGGCGGCGGCGGACTCCCGGACTCCGGTGGAGTCCGGCTCGGCCACGGCGGGCGCGAGCGAGGCGGCGAGCGGCTGGGCCTTCGGCCCGGTCGGTCCAAACGGACTTCTTTTTTTATAATTTCGCCAAAACTTAAATAAATCCTAGAAAATAAAATAAAAAATCTAAAAATGCCAAAACAAATTTCACCGTCTAAATGAAATATTAGAATAAGATGAACATTTTATTGGCCCTAAAATGCAATTTTGAAAACGTGCAATTTTTCTAATTCAAATAAAATTGCAATAAAATCCATCTATTTTGGAGAAGTCATTTTATCTCCTCTCATATATTTTTATTTATGAAATATTAGGAAGGGAAAATAATCAAAACCAAATGATCCTTCTTTCAAAATTTGAGAAAACTCAAATATGAAAATAACAAAATCCCCAACTCTCTCCGTGGGTCCTTGAGTTGCGTAGAATTTCTAGGATCAAGCCAAAATGCAATAAAATATGATATGCAAAGATGATCTAATGTAAAACATTCCAAATTAAAATTTTGGGATGTTACAAATCCAGAGGAGACGAAGGAGATTATGCGTCAAGTACAGGAGCTGCCCGACAAAGGTTTTATACGCGAATCTTTTAGTCCTTGTGCTGTTCCTATTATACTTGTGCCAAAGAAGGATGGTACGTCGCGTATGTGTCTGATTGTAGAGGCATTAATAACATTACTATTTGTTATCGTCATCCTATTCCTAGGCTAAATGGCATGCTTGATGAATTGAGTGGCTCTACAATATTCTCCAAAGTTGATTTGCGTAGTGGATACCATCAAATTCGTATGAAATTGGGAGATGAATGGAAAACAACATTTAAAACTAAGTTTGGATTATATGAGTGGTTAGTCATGCCTTTTGGGTTAACTAATGCACCAAGTACTTTCATGAGATTAATGAATGTAGTTTTACGTGCTTTCACTGCACGATTTGTGGTAGTCTATTTTGATGATATACTGATTTATCGCCGATCTTTGGAGGAACATTTGGATCATTTATGTGCCGCTTTTATTGCTCTACATGATGCATGTTTGTTTGGTAACCTTGGTAAGTGCACCTTTTGCACCGACCGAGTATCTTTTCTTGGCTATGTTGTTACTCCACAGGGAATTCAAGTTGATAAAGCCAATATTGAAGCTATTGAGAGTTGGCCGCAGCCCAAAACGGTCACACAAGTGAGAAGTTTTCTTGGCCTCGCCGGATTCTATAGGTATTTTGTGAGAGATTTCATCACCATTGCTACACCTCTCAATGAGTACAAAGAAGGATGTACCTTTTGTTTGGGGTACCACACAGGAAGAAGCCTTCACGGTATTGAATGATAAGTTGACACATGCTCCTTTACTCCAACTTCCTAATTTTAATAAGACTTTTCAGCTTGAATGTGATCCTACTGGAATTCGATTAGGAGGTGTGTTATTACAAGATGGCAAACCCGTTGCATAATTTTCTGAAAATTTGAGTGGGCCTAGTCTGAATTATTCTTCTTATGATAAAGAATTATATGCTCTTCTTTGGACTTTAGAAACATGGCAACATTATTTATGGCCCAAAGAATTTGTTATACATTCTGATCATGAATCATTGAAACATATTAAAAGTCAAGCTAAACTGAATCGTGGACATGCTAAATGGCTGGAATTCATTGAGACTTTCCCTTATGTCATTAAACACAAGAAGGGTAAAGAAAATGTTATTGCAGATGCATTGTCTCATCGCTATACTATGCTTTCACAACTTGACATGAAAATATTTGGTTTGGAGACCATCAAAGATCGATATGTGCATGATGCTGATTTTCAAGATGTAATACAGAATTGTAAAGAAGGAGGAATGTGGAACAAGTTAGTTTTTAATGATGGATTTGTGTTCCGTGCTAACAAGCTATGCATTCCAGCTAGCCCCGTTCATCTTTTGTTGTTTCAGGAGGCGCATGGAGGAGGATTAATGGGACATTTTGGCGTGAAGAAGATGGAGGACATACTTGCTACACATTTATTTTGGCCAATGATGAGATGAGATCTTGAGCATTTTGTTGCTTGCTGCAGTACATGTCAAAAAGCTAAGTCATGACTCTATCCTTATGGTTTATATATGCCGTTTCCTGTACGTAGTGTTCCTTGGGAGGATATATCTATGGACTTTGTTTTAGGTTTACCTTGAACAAAGAAGGGGAGGGATAGCATATTTGATGTCGTGGATAGATTCTCGAAAATGGCACACTTTATACCATGTCATAAAAGCGATGATGTTGTTAATGTTGCTGATTTGTTCTTTCGTGAAATTATTCGGTTGCATGGTGTGCCAAATACTATTGTATCAAATCATGATACTAAATTTCTTAGCCACTTTTGGAGATGTTTATGGGCTAAGTTGGGGACTAAACTGCTTTTTGTACTACTTGTCACCCCCAAACTGATGGATAAACTGAAGTAGTCAATAGAACATTGTCTACTATGCTTAGGGTTGTCTTGAAGAATAATAAGAAAATGTGGGCAGAATGCTTGCCTCATATTGATTTTGCTTATAATCGTTCATTGCATTCTACTACTAAGATGTGCCCTTTTGAAATTGTGTATGGTTTCCTACCTCGTGCACCTATTGATTTGTTGCCTCTTCAATCTTCGGAGAAGGTTAATTTTGATGCTAAAGAACGTGCTGAATTGATTCTAAAAATGCATGAGTTAACTAAGGAAAACATTGAGCGTATGAATGCTAAATATAAACTTGCTTGACATAAGGGTAGAAAATATGTTGTGTTTGCACCTGGAGATCTTGTTTTGTTACATTTGTGTAAGGATAGATTTCCTAATTTGTGCAAATCCAAGCTAATGCCACGTGCTGATGGTCCTTTTAAGGTGTTAGAGAAAATAAATGATAATGCATATAAACTTGAGTTGCCTGCAGATTTTGCGGTTAGTTCCACTTTTAACATTGCAGATTTGAAGCCTTATTTGGGTGAGGAAGACGAGCTTTCGTCGAGGACGACTTCATTTCAAGAAGGGGAGGATGATGATGAAATCAATACCATTGTTACACCCACAGCCCCGGCTGTTATACATACTGGACCAATTACTAGAGCTCGCGCACGCCAATTAAATTACCAGGTGCTTTCGTTTCTTGGTAACGATTCTAATGTTCATGAGAATATGATGTTGCCTAAATTGGATACATTTGTTTTGCTTACAAATGAAGGGCCTAGCTTGGACAAGAAAGATGAACCTTGGAGAAAGTTCAAGCATGGAGATGATGGCGTGTGCAAGGGGAACAAGAACGGAGTTACAAGTGATGATTCCAGGACTTTGAAGCCACCATAATGAGTGCATGAAGCCTTGGACGAAATATACAAGATGCCACTTCATAAATTTCATCCAGAGGCTATCCGAGGTGCTGCTTCACCTTATTTTCGGGCCAGGCCCATGAAATTTTGAAATACTTGATTATAGGCTGTTTTTAGAGTCCGTATGTGTGGGGAAACAAGAGTTAGGGTTGGTTTCGGTCCCCTCATCCAAGGGCCACGAAATTCCCCCCTCTCTCCTCCATATATACAGCCCTTAGGGCATCGTTTAGACTTTGGGTTTTGTTTAGATTAAAGTTCGCCATAGCTGCAACTTCGTGTACTTCGTTTGTGTTCAACGATCAGACAAAGGCGTCACCGAACCCCACCTTGATCAATAAAGCTTTCCTCTTATATTCGCAATATCCAGATTGCAATCTTAGTTTCTTGCTTGTTCTTCATTTGCCTGCAGGAAACAGACCTTCATGGTCTGGTTGGTTGTGCTCCGGCGTGGTCAATAACCTCTCGGAGTTGGTTTAGTGATTGCTAAGGCGAGACGCCCTTGCACGTTCGTAGTCGGATCGTCAAAGTCAACTTCCTCCAAAATGATAGCCACCATCTCATCGAAAGACGGGACACCTTTGCCTTTATCATTATGTTTTGCAGATGAGACTTCTGTCTCACTAGTATTTCCATGTGGACTTCGACAAGTAGCTTGTTACCTCAGCTACGATCTTGTACTCTTGGGAGGGTCTTGTAAATAGTTAGGCTTCTCATCCTTTTTCATTTGTAGTTTTCTGTACTCAGACATGTTATGCTTCTGTTGCTTGTATGCTCTGTTTGATGGGTCATGTGACCCCTATTTGTAATAAATACTATGACGGCTCTTCTGGTCCTTTATCTATATGAGTTGTTGAGTTATGTTGTGATGCCATGTTGTATCTACACATATCGTGCATGTTATGCGTACGTGTAACGTGTATTTCTATGTGTGGGGTCCGACACTTAGTTGTTTATTCTTGGTAGCCTTCCTTGTGGGGAAATGTCTCCTAGTGCTTCCATTGAGCCATGGTAGTTCGCTACTGCTCCGGAACACTTAGGTTGGCCGGCATGTATCCTTCTTTGTTTATGTGTCTGTCCCTTCGGGGAAATGTCACGCGTTGTTCCTTTACGTCATTGTAGCTTGCTACGACTTGGGTTCGTACGTTGATGACCGACACATTCATTGCTGAGTTACGTATGCCTGTCCCTGTAAGTTTGTGCCACCTTGGGTTTACGACTAGTCATGTCGCCCTGGGTTCTCTATCATATGGATGCTAGCGACATAATCATATACGTGAGCCAAAAGGCGTAAACAGTCCCGGCCAAGGTAAGCTTGCAGCCGTGGGAATACCATGCGTGAGGCCGCAAGGTGATATGATGTGTTACATGCTAGACCGGTGTGACATAGGATTTGGGTCCCGATAGGTTTGACAACATAGTTACAGTTTTTAGGTGCTTCAACGTAGTTACTAAAGGAGATAAATTTACAATGAAGCCGGGGAGCTGGCAGCTATCATTTATTATCAGTGGGCCAGCAAGTATCAGCTGGGTTGTGGGCTGCCCCGTCTAGGCTTTGTTTTTTGACATGTGCAGCCCAGGACATGTCGGTTTGTATTTTCTTGAGGGCCATCATGTATCGACCGGCCTATGGACCTCCCATCCTAGGGTTTTTTTCCTGAAACATCTGGAGCCCAACTTATGTATTTTTTGAAGAAAACGTGGAGGTATGTTCTATTTTCCTATATAAGAATAGGAACGCCAGGTCCAACTTATGTTTCCCTTCTAACTATATTATATATATTTATATTATTTTATATGTTATTATATATTATTGTTATTGTCATCATATATTTAACAGATACTTACATATATAATAAAAAATATCACACGTTTTATTAACTTATAAAAATAAGTTTTTTTAACAATAAAATCTTGGAATTTTTCATTAAGGCAATGAAAATCCTGGTGATCATGTACAAAAGCTTGGTGAGATTTAAGGACCAATGTAATAATAAAGCACTTACTAATTAAATGTATTTATAACAAAATGCTCAGCCCCTGTTTACTTTTTGATAACATTGCTGCGCACAACCCAACATTATAATTAGAACCAGCCGAGCAAAATCGTGTATTTGGAGAAAGTGCAAATGGGCTATAATTTTTTAGGAAAAAAATAAGTGGGCCGCATGGACGCTACATTATTTGTTCAGCCAGCCAAGAAAATTCGTTTATTTCAAGAAAGTGAAAATGGGTTGTAGTTTTAAAAAATGGGCCGCATGGACGCTACATTATTTGTTCACCTAGCCCACCAAATGGACTATAATTCTAAAAAAAGATCAAATGGACTGTAAATTCTGAAAAAAAATGGGTTGAATATGTGCCACATTTTTGGAGGCTGAAATGTGGGCCAATAGGTCGAAGCCGATGCAAGTCGTTGTCAACTTAGTCAACAAATGATTTTGACATCGATAGCCGTTGGATTTACATCCAACCATCGGCATCCATCTTCAATCTCTCGTCTTCTTTCTCCAGCGCCATCGGGACCACCTGCTCCCGCCTCCTGCTGCTAGCAGCTCTGCTTAGCATGCTTCGCTGTGAAGCGCTAC
Organism: Triticum urartu; assembly: GCF_003073215.2. Classification (NCBI taxonomy): domain Eukaryota; kingdom Viridiplantae; phylum Streptophyta; class Magnoliopsida; order Poales; family Poaceae; genus Triticum; species Triticum urartu. The sequence goes on from NC_053025.1 coordinate 287,487,599, forward strand.
CCCACCGCCGGCCAGGCCATCCCTCCACCCCTCCACACCTCATGTTATTCTCCACCGACGGCCGAACCACGCAGCACCAGAACCAGTTAACCCTCGTACGCCTCTCCGTCTGCAACTCCACTCCCGCATCTTCCCATCTCCGGCTCGTTGTCGTCCGGGGCCTCGCCATCGTCTACCACCTTGGATGCGCTCAGCGCTGCATGGTCAACGTGGTCAACAGATAAGAGTCATCGAAAGAGGACTGTATGTGGAGAGGCTGACAATGGGGACGCACCAGGTCCATGCACGCACGCATGAAACCGCCTCCTTATTACGCAAAAATAAAATTATTCCTCCCCCTGAAAGCTGGGCCCACCACGTATATCTTCGCACGAAAGGAAGTGCCTCCTTATTCCTGCCACTAATAGCTGGGACCCACCAGCTACATCTTCGCACGCAAGGAAGTGTGTCCATATTACGAAAAAAATGATTCTTCCCCCTGATAGCTGCGACCCACTGATAGAGGCAAAGGTGTCCCGTCTTTCGATGAGATGATGGATATCGCTTTGGTGGAAGTCGACTCTGACGATCCGACTACGAACGTGCAAGGACGTTGCGCCTTAGCAATCGTTAAACCTACTCCAACAGGTTATTGACCACGCCGGAGCACGATCAACCTGACCACGAAGGTCTATTTCCTGCAAGCAAACAAAGAACGAGCAAGAAATTTAGATTGCAATCTGGATATTGCGAATGTAAGATGAAATCTTTATTGATCGAGGTGGGGTTATGTGACGTCTTGGTCTGATCGTTGAACACAAACGAAGTACGTGAAGTTGCAGCTATGGCGAACTTTTAATCTAAACAAAACCCAAAGTCTAAATGATGCCCTAAGGGCTGTATATATGGAGGAGAGAGGGGGGATTTCGTGGACCTTGGAGGAGGTGTCCGAAACCAACCCTAACTCTTGTTTCCCCACACATACGGACTCTAAAAATAGCCTATAATCAAGTATTTCAAAATTACATGGATCTGGTCCAAAAATAAGGTGACGCAGCACCTAAAATAGCCTCTAGACGAAATTTATGAAGTGGCATCTTGTATAATTTCGTCCAAGGCTTCACGCACTCATTATGGAGGCTTCAAAGTCCTAGAATCATCACTTGTAACTCCGTTCTTTTTCCCCTTGCGCACGCCATCATCTCCATGCTTGAACTTGCTCCGAGGTTCATCTTTCTTGTCCAAGCTAGGCCCTTCATATGTAAGCAAAAGAAATGTATCCAATTTAGGCAGCATCATATTCTCATGAACATTAGAATCGTTACCAAGAAATGAAAGTACCTGGTAATTTAATTGGCGTGTGCGAGCTCTAGTAATTGGTCCAGTATGTATAGTAGCAGGGTTGTGGGTGTAACAATGGTATTGATGTCCTCGTCATCCTCCCCTTCTTGAAATGAAGTCGTCCTCGACGGAAGCTCATCTTCCTCATCCAAATAAGGCTTCAAATCTGCAATGTTAAAAGTGGGACTAACCCCAAAATCTGCAGGAAACTCAAGTTTATATCCATTAACATTTATTTTCTCTAACACCTTAAAAGGACCATCAGAACGTAGCATTAGCTTTGATTTGTGCAAATTAGGAAATCTATCCTTACGCAAATGTAACCAAACAAGATCTCCAGGTGCAAACACAACATGTTTTCTACCCTTATCTCCAGCAAGTTTATATTTAGCATTCATACTCTCAATGTTTTCCTTAGTTAACTCATGCATTACTAAAATCAATTCAGCACATTCTTTAGCATCAAAATTAACCTTCTTCGAAGATGGAAGAGGCAACAAATCAATAGGTGCATGAGGTAGGAAACCATACACAATTTCAAAAGGGCACATCTTAGTAGTGGAATGCAACGAACGATTATTAGCAAATTCAATATGAGTCAAGCATTCTTCCCACATTTACTTATAATTCTTCAAAATAGCCCTAAGCATAGTTGACAATGTTCTATTGACTACTTCAGTTTGTCCATCAGTTTGGGGGTGACAAGTAGTACTAAAAAGCAGTTTAGTCCCCAACTTAGCCCATAAACATGTCCAAAAGTGGCTAAGAAATTTAGTATCATGATCTGAAACAATAGTATTTGGCACACCATGCAAGCGAATAATTTCACGAAAGAACAAATCAGCAACATTAACAGCGGCATCGCTTTTATGACATGGTATAAAGTGTGCCATTTTCGAGAACCTATCCACGACAACAAATATGCTATCCCTCCCTTTCTTTGGTCGAGGTAAACCTAAAACAAAGTCCATATATATATCCTCCCAAGGAACACTAGGTACAGGCAAAGGCATATATAAACCATGAGGATTGAGTCGTGACTTAGCTTTTTGACATCTAGTGCAGCGAGCAACAAAATGGTCAACATCCCTTCTCAACTTTGGCAAAAAGAAATGTGTAGCAAGTATATCCTCTGTCTTCTTCACGTGAAAGTGCCCTATTAATCCTCCTCCATGCGCCTCCTGCAACAACAAAAGACGAATGGAGCTAGCTAGAATGCATAGCTTGTTAGCACGAAACACAAATCCATCGTTAACGACGAACTTGTTCCATGTTCTACCTTCTTTACAATTCTGCAATACCTCTTTAAATTCAGCATCATGCACATATTGATCTTTGATGGTCTCTAAACCAAATATTTTAAAGTCAAGTTGTGAAAGCATAGTATAACGATGAGACATAATGCATCAGCAATAAAATTTTCTTTACCCTTCTTGTGTTTAATGACATAAGGGAAAGTCTCAATGAATTCAACCCATTTAGCACGTCTACGGTTCATTTTTGCTTGACTTTTAATATGTTTCAAAGATTCATGATCAGAATGTATAACAAATTCTTTGGGCCATAAATAATGTTGCCATGTTTTTAAGGTCCGAACAAGAGCATATAATTCTTTATCATAAGTAGAATAGTTCAGACTAGGCCCACTCAATTTTTCAGAAAAGTATGCAACAGATTTGCCATCTTGTAATAACACACCTCCTAATCCAATTCCACCAGCATCACATTCAAGCTCAAAAGTCTTATTAAAATCAGGAAGTTGGAGTAAAGAAGCATGTGCCAAGTTATCTTTCAATACCGTGAAGGCTTCTTCTTGTGTGGTACCCCAAACAAAAGGCACATCCTTCTTTATAAGCTCATTGAGAGGTGCAACAATGGTGCTAAAATCTCTCGCAAAACGCCTATAGAAACCAGCGAGTCCAAGAAAACTCCTCACTTGTGTGACCGTTTTGGGCTGCGGCCAACTCTCAATAGCTTCGATCTTGGCTTTATCAACTTCAATTCCCTGTGGAGTAACAACATAGCCAAGAAAAGATACTCGGTCGGTGCAAAAGGTGCACTTCCCAAGGTTACCAAACAAACATGCATCACATAGAGCAATACAAACAGCACATAAATGTTCCAAATGTTCTTCCAAATATTTGCTATAAATCAGTATATCACCAAAATAGACTACCAGAAATTGTCCAATGAAAGCACGTAAAACTTCGTTCATTAGTCTCAAGAAAGTACTTTGTGCATTAGTTAAATAAAAAGGCATGACTAACCACTCATATAAACCAAACTTAGTTTTAAATGTTATTTTCCATTCATCTTCCAATTTCATATGAATTTGATGGTATACACTACGCAAATCAACTTTGGAGAATATTGTAGAGCCACTCAATTCATCCAGCATATCATCTAGCCTAGGAATAGGATGACGATAACGAATAGTAATATTATTAATGCCTCTACAATCAACACACATACGTGACATACCATCCTTTTTTGGCACTACTATAATAGGAACATCACAAGGACTAAGAGATTCGCGTGTATAACCTTTGTCGAGCAACTCCTATACTTGACACGTAATCTCCTTCGTCTCCTCTGGATTGGTACGTATGTGGCATGGCTAGGCAACGAAGCACCGGTAATTAAGTCAATCTGATGCTCAATCCCTCGAATAGGTGGTAAACCCGGTGGCACATCTTGTGGAAAGACGTCAGCAAACTCCTGTAAAATGTTAGTGACAGCAGGAGGCAAAGAAGGAACTTTTCAATTTAATTTCAGAAGCAACACTAGATGGTTTATTATTAGGCTTCATTTGTTGCTCAAATTCTTTTGCCACAATCTGATTTTCACTCTTGTTGTGTTCCTATTTTGCTTTATTAGCTCTATTAATATCATCTTTCAAAATGGAATCAGGAGTCATAGGAAGCAAAGTAATATTTTTGTCCTTATGAACTAGAGTATACTGATTGTTTCTACCATGGTGTACAGAATTTTTATCAAATTGCCATGGTCGACCAAGTAATAAGGACCATGCTTGCATAGGTACCACATCACAATCAACATAATCAGCATATGTAGAGATACTAAAATGCACACGAACAGTACGTGTTACCTTAACCTTGCCGCTGTTGTTGAACCGTTGGATGTAGTAAGGATGTGGATGTGGTCTTGTGGTGAGAGATAGCTTCTCCACTATCTCCATGCTAGCCAAGTTGTTGCAGCAACCACCATCGATGATGACGCGAACAGAACGTTCCTTCACAACTCCCTTTGTATGGAACAAATTATGCCTCTGATTTTGCTCTGCTTGTGTAACCTGCACACTCAAAACATGTTGAGCAACTAAACATTCATACCTGTCAGCATCTTTAGCAGCCATGTATTGTGTCTCATGATCAAAATCATCCCCAATGTGCTCTTCACTGGTAATAAGAGCCAAAGTCTCCTCTTCATAGTCACTAGCGGACTCATACCCACCATCCTTAGTAACAATCATCACACGCTTAGATGGGCATTGTCTCGCATAATGACCTCCACCCTTGCAACAAAGACAAATAATATCATGCATTTGCCATGTTCATGCCATGGATGAAGAAGAGTTATGTGCAGGCCCAGAAGGTGAGCTCTTGGAAGATAGTGGTGGTTGTGCCTGCTTTCTTGTATCATGGTTGGCGATGGCAGCTAACGGAGGTGTCGGTGTAGCGGAACATGTGGAAGTAGAGGATGCACGCGGTGTCCATGAGGAAGGTCGACCTGCAGAATAGTTAGTGCATGCCAATGCATGTCGATCCTGCACTTCACATTCAGCTTTACAAGCAAGATGGAATAAACAAGTGATATTATGATACTCCTTATACTCTAGAATGGTCTGAATCTCTCTATTTAACCCACCCATAAAACGTGCAAGCATAGCTTAATTATCCTCGACAATACCACATCTAATCATGCCAGTTTGTAATTCCTGATAATATTCCTCTATAGAATTTTTTTCCTTGTCTTAAACGCTGCAATTTTTGAAGTAATTCACGTTGATAATATGGTGGATCCCAACAAGTACGTGTAGCAGTTTTCAAAGCAGCCCAAGTAGTTGGAAAATTATTCGGATATAATCTACGATGTTCAGACCACCACACAAAAGAAAAACGAGTGAAATCACAAAGTGCGGCAGCAACACGTCTCTCCTCGGGATATTCTAAACATGTAAAACATTGTTCGGTTTCCAACTCCCAAGTAAGATATATATCAGGAACGTATCTACCCTCAAATTGTCGAATATTCAATTTCAGTTTGAGGGATGGTCATGATTTCGTACATGAGGGGGAGCCCTAACATTGCCATTATTTGCATGTGGACGACCTCGTGGTTGTGGTGCTAGTGGTTGCACATAGTTCTAATTTTGATCAACCTCATCTCGTAATCTCCCGCATAATGATCCTCCTCTGCATCAGCAGCAGGAGCCATAGAAGTATCAACAGCAGCACCAACAGTTTGGCCAGGCTCAAGAGGGACATGACTCACTCGGCAGAGTGTTGTTTTACGACGTGGAGGTAGTCGTCGTTGTTGTTGTTGATGTTGTTTTTGCTGTTGTTTTCATTTTTTTTGTTGTTGTTGTTGTTGTTGTAGAGGTGCGGCAGGTGCAACCGGTGGTGGTTATGGAAGACGCGCAAGTAGTTTATTAAATTTGTTATCGAGCTTTGTTTCGAACATCTTCTCAAAGCCAGTTATCTTATCCATGGCCTCTTCAAAAAATTTCAGCACATCTTGCACCTATTCAGTCATCATTTGCTGAAATTTATCATGGAACTTCTTATTCGTCATGTTCTCCCAGTCAGTCTAATCGACTTGTGATCCTGCCATGATTAGCAGCAATAGAAACACATAAGAATATGATCCTGCAGACTACTAGAAAATGGTGGTGGTGGGGCGTCACAAATCCGTCAAGCAAATCTCAAATTCTTACCAGTTCTTACCTAGCAGCAGTCGGTGATCGGCAACCATTATAGTAAAACCTCTCAAAGCTTGGATAGAGCGATTACCAAGGAGAGTTAGACGCACGACGTAGATGTATGTGGAGCTAGGAATGCTTATAATATGGTAGCAAAAAGGGTCAGCAATAATCAATTAAGAGATGCAAAGTTGAATAAACGCTCAACCATGGTACTGTGCTGGTCCTAGGCTAGACCTTGCTAGAGACGCAAGCCTAGAACACTAACAAAATCACGGCGTTGCACGTAAACAAGGGAGAAGCACACTCTGAATTTTTTCACTTTTTTGCACTTTTTTTCTTCTCTTTTTTTGCTCCGCAACAAATTTTTTTTCGAAAAAGTCTACAAATGGTCTAAAAACTACCTAGCCAGAATTTTCCACACTTAGTTTTTTTTAATGGAACTATTTTTCTTCTGCGGGTGGCATGAAAATTAGGGAGTCCGACTTGTTCACACCTCGTAGTAGCGCGTGCTCTGGAACTCAAAAATAAAGCAACAAACACTGGACTCGGACTAGGACTAGTGGCGCAGGTGAACCAGGTGGAACTCGGACTGGTGATGGTATATGACGGTGGAGATGTGGACTCGGATTGGTGGTGGTATATGAACTCATATTGGTGGTGGTATATGGACTTGGATAGGTGGTGGTATATGGACTCGGATTGGTGATGGTATATGGACTCGGATTGGTGATGGTATATGGACTCGGAGCGGTGGTGGTATATGGACTCGGATTGGTTGTGGTATATGGACTCAGAGAAGTAGCGAATAAGCGGTGGTGGTATATGCACTCAGAGAAGTAGAGGATAAGAGGTGGTGGTATATGGACTCAGAGAAGTAGCAGATAAGCGGTGGTGGCATATGGCAGGGCGATAATGATGGTGTGGCGGTGGCGTGATGACTTGTGAACAGAACTCGAAACTCTAAAGAACTAGACGCTAAGACCAGCAACTTAACACGACGATGCAACCGCAAATTCAACAACGCAAATACAGAAAAGATTACGCAATGGCTCAGATTGGTTTGGATATGATGAACTAACCCTATTTTTTGTGGCTTTTTCGTGGATAGTAGGTATGAAGAACAGACTTGATCTAAACTACGAAAAACTATAAAATCTCACCGAGCAACCTAGAAATCTGATACCACTTGATAGAGGCAAAGGTGTCCCGTCTTTCGATCAGATAATGGATATCGCTTTGGTGGAAGTCGACTTTGACGATCCGACTACGAACATGCGAGGACGTCACGCCTTAGCAATCGCTAAACCTACTCCGATAGGTTATTGACCACGCCGGAGCACGACCAACCTGACCACGAAGGTCTATTTCCTGCAAGCAAATGAAGAACGAGCAAGAAACTAAGATTGCAATCTGGAATATTGCGAATATAAGATGAAAGCTTTATTGATAAAGGTGGGGTTCTCTGACGTCTTGGTCTGGTCGTTGAACAAAAACGAAGTACGTGAAGTTGCAGCTATGGAGAACATTTAATCTAAACAAAACCCGAAGTCTAAACGATGCCCTAAGGGTTGTATATATGGAGGAGAGAGGGGGAATTTCGTGGCCCTTGGAGGAGGGGTCCAAAACCAACCCTAACTCTTGTTTCCCCACACATACGGACTCTAAAAACAGCCTATAATCAAGTATTTCGATATTACATGGGCCTGGTCCAAAAATAAGGTGAAGCAGCACCTAAAATATCCTCTGGACAAAATTTATGAAGTGGCATCTTGTATATTTCGTCCAAGGCTTCATGCACTCATTATGGTGGCTTCAAAGTCCTGGAATCATTACTTGTAACTCCGTTCTTGTTCCCCTTGCGCATGCCATCATCTCCATGCTTGAACTTTCTCCAAGGTTCATCTTTCCTGTCCAAGCTACGCCCTTCATTTGTAAGCAAAACAAAGGTATCCAATTTAGGCAGCATCATATTCTCATGAATATTAGAATCGTTACCAAGAAACGAAAGTACCTGGTAATTTAATTGGCGTGTGCGAGCTCTAGATCATCAATAACAGATTTGGTGGCAAGAAAAGAAGGAACTTTTCAATTTAATTTCAGAAGCAACACTAGATGGTTTATTATTAGGCTTCATTTGTTGCTCAAATTCTTTTGCCACAATCTGATTTTCACTCTTGTTGTGTTCCTATTTTGCTTTATTAGCTCTATTAATATCATCTTTCAAAATGGAATCACGAGTCATAGGAAGCAAAGTAATATTTTTGTCCTTATGAACAAGAGTATACTGATTGTTTCTACCATGGTGTACAGAATTTTTATCAAATTGCCATGGTCGACCAAGTAATAAGGAACATGCTTGCATAGGTACCACATCACAATCAACATAATCAGCATATGTAGAGATACTAAAATGCACACGAATAGTACGTGTTACCATAACCTTGCCGCTGTTGTTGAACTGTTGGATGTAGTAAGGACGTGGATGTGGTCTTGTGGTGACAGATAGCTTCTCCACTATCTCCATGCTAGCCAAGTTGTTGCAGCAACCACCATCGATGATGACGCGAACAGAACGTTCGTTCACAACTCCCTTTGTATGGAACAAATTATGCCTCTGATTTTGCTCTGCTTGTGTAACCTGCACACTCAAAACATGTTGAGCAACTAAACATTCATACCTGTCAGCATCTTCAGCAGCCATGTATTGTGTCTCATGATCAAAATCATCCGCAATGTGCTCTTCACTGGTAATAAGAGCCAAAGTCTCCTCTTCATAGTCACTAGCGGACTCATACCCACCATCCTTAGTAACAATCATCACACGCTTAGATGGGCATTGTCTCGCATAATGACCTCCACCCATGCAACAAAGACAAATAATATCATGCATTTGCCATGTTCATGCCATGGATGAAGAAGAGTTATGTGCAGGCCTAGAAGGTGAGCTCTTGGAAGATAGTGGTGGTTGTGTCTGCTTTCTTGTATCATGGTTGGCGGTGGCAGCTGACGGAGGTGCCGGTGTAGCGGAACATGTGGAAGTAGAGGATGCACGCGGTGTCCATGAGGAAGGTCGACCTGCAGAATAGTTAGTGCATGCAAATGCCTGTCGATCCTGCACTTCACATTCAGCTTTACAAGCAAGATGGAATAAACGAGTGATATTATGATACTCCTTATACTCTAGAATGGTCTGAATCTCTCTATTTAACCCACCCATAAAACGTGCAAGCATAGCTTAATTATCCTCGACAATACCACATCTAATCATGCCAGTTTGTAATTCCTGATAATATTCCTCTATAGAATTTTTTTCCTTGTCTTAAACGCTGCAATTTTTGAAGTAATTCACGTTGATAATATGGTGGAGCCCAACAAGTACGTGTAGCAGTTTTCAAAGCAGCCCAAGTAGTTGGAAAATTATTCGGATATAATCTACGATGTTCAGACCACCACACGCAAGAAAAACTAGTGAAATCACAAAGTGCGGCAGCAACACGTCTCTCCTCGGGATATTCTAAACATGTAAAACATTGTTCGGTTTCCAACTCCCAAGTAAGATATATATCAGGAACGTATCTACCCTCAAATTGTCGAATATTCAATTTCAATTTAGGGGGATGGTCATGATTTCGTACATGAGGGGGAGCCCTAACATTGCCATTATTTGCATGTGGACGACCTGGTGGTTGTGGTGCTGGTGGTTGCACATAGTTCTAATTTTGATCAACCTCATCTCATAATCTCCCGCATAATGATCCTCCTCTGCATCAGCAGCAGGAGCCATAGAAGTATCAACAGTAGCACCAACAGTTTGGCCAGGCTCAAGAGGGACACGACTCGCTCGGCAGAGTGTTGTTTCGCGACGTGGAGGTAGTCGTCGTTGTTGTTGTTGTTGTTGATGTTGTTGTTGCTGTTGTTTTCGTTTTTGTTGTTGTTGTTGTCGTAGAGGTGCGGCAGGTGCAACTGGTGGTGGTTATGGAAGACGCGCAAGTAGTTTATTAAATTTGTTATCGAGCTTTGTTTCGAACGTCTTCTCAAAGCCAGTTATCTTATCCATGGCTTCTTCAAAAAAATTCAGCACATCTTGCACCTATTCAGTCATCATTTGCTGAAATTTATCATGGAACTTCTTATTCGTCATGTTCTCCCAGTCAGTCAAATCGACTTGTGATCCTGCCATGATTAGCAGCAATAGAAACACACAAGAATATGATCCTGCAGACTACTAGAAAATGGTGGTGGTGGGGCGTCACAAATCCGTCAAGCAAATCTCAAATTCTTACCAGTTCTTACCTAGCAGCAGTCGGTGATCGGCAACCATTGTAGTAAAACCTCTCAAAGCTTGAATAGAGCGATTACCAAGGAGAGTTAGACACACGATGTAGATGTATGTGGAGCTAGGAAGGCTTATAATATGGTAGCAAAAAGGGTCAGCAATAATCAATTCAGAGATGCAAAGTTGAATAAACGCTCAACCACGGTATTGTGCTGGTCCTAGGCTAGACCTTGCTAGAGACGCAAGCCTAGAACACTAACAAAATCACGGCACTACACGTAAACAAGGGAGAAGCACACTCTGAATTTTTTTTCACTTTTTTTGCACTTTTTTCCTCTCTTTTTTTGCTCCGCAACAAATTTTTTTCGAAAAAGTCTACAAATGGTCTAAAAACTACCTAGCCAGAATTTTCCAGACTTAGTTTTTTTAAATGGAACTATTTTTCTTCTACGGGTGGCATGAAAATTAGGGAGTCCAACTTGTTCACACCTCGTAGTAGCGCGTGCTCTGGAACTCAAAAATAAAGGAACAAACACTGGACTCGGACTAGGACTAGTGGCGCAGGTGAATCAGGTGGAACTCGGACTGGTGATGGTATATGACGGTGGATATGTGGACTCGGATTGGTGGTGGTATATGAACTCATATTGGTGGTGGTATATGGACTTGGATATGTGGTGGTATATGGACTCGGATTGGTGATGGTATATGGACTCGGAGCGGTGGTGGTATATGGACTCGGATTGGTTGTGGTATATGGACTCAGAGAAGTAGCGGATAAGCGGTGGTGGTATATGCACTCAGAGAAGTAGAGGATAAGAGGTGGTGGTATATGGACTCAGAGAAGTAGCAGATAAGCGGTGGTGTCATATGGCAGGGCGATAATGATGGTGTGGCAGTGGCGTGATGACTTGTGAACAGAACTCGAAACTCTAAAGAACTAGATGCTAAGACCAGCAACTTAACACGACGATGCAACCGCAAATTCAACAACGCAAATACAGAAAAGATTACGCAATGGCTCAGATTGGTTTGGATATGATGAACTAACCCTATTTTTTGTGGCTTTTTCGTGGATAGTAGGTATGAAGAATAGACTCGATCTAAACTACGAAAAACTATGAAATCTCACCGAGCAACCTGGAAATCTGATACCACTTGATAGAGGCAAAGGTGTCCCGTCTTTCGATGAGATAATGGATATCGCTTTGGTGGAAGTCGACTTTGACGATCCGACTACGAACATGCAAGGACGTCACGCCTTAGCAATCGCTAAACCTACTCCGATAGGTTATTGACCACGCCGGAGCACGACCAACCTGACCACGAAGGTCTATTTCCGGCAAGAAAACGATGAACGAGCAAGAAACTAAGATTGCAATCTGGATATTGCGAATATAAGATGAAAGCTTTATTGATAAAGGTGGGGTTCTCTGACGTCTTGGTCTGGTCGTTGAACAAAAACGAAGTACATGAAGTTGTAGCTATGGCGAACATTTAATCTAAACAAAACCCAAAGTCTAAACGATGCCCTAAGGGTTGTATATATGGAGGAGATAGGGGGAATTTCGTGGCCCTTGGAGGAGGGGTCCAAAACCAACCCTAACTCTTGTTTCCCCACACATACGGACTCTAAAAACAGCCTATAATCAAGTATTTCGAAATTACATGGGCCTGGTCCAAAAATAAGGTGAAGCAGCACCTAAAATATCCTCTGGACAAAATTTATGAAGTGGCATCTTGTATATTTCGTCCAAGGCTTCATGCACTCATTATGGTGGCTTCAAAGTCCTGGAATCATTACTTGTAACTCCGTTCTTGTTCCCCTTGCGCATGCCATCATCTCCATGCTTGAACTTGCTCCAAGGTTCATCTTTCCTGTCCAAGCTACGCCCTTCATTTTTAAGCAAAACAAAGGTATCCAATTTAGGTAGCATCATATTCTCATGAACATTAGAATCGTTACCAGGAAACAAAAGTACCTGGTAATTTAATTGGTGTGTGTGAGCTCTAGTAATTGCTCCAGTATGTATAGCAGCAGGGGCTGTGGGTGTAACAATGGTATTGATGTCCACATTGCCCACCAGCTATATCTTCCCATGCAAGGAAGTGCCTCCTTATCCTCCCTGTTAGCTAGGACCCACTGATGGCGGCTTGAAGCTATGTTTGTATTTCCCCAAAGAGGAGGGAGTGATGCAGCACAGCAACGGTAGGTATTTACCTTAGTGATGAAACCAAGGTTATCGAACCAGTAGGAGCACCAAGCAATAACACGTAAACGACACAAGCACACAAATAAAAAATACTCGCAACCCGACATATTAAAGGGGTTGCCAATCCCTTTCGGGTAGCGACTCCAAAAATTGGCAAACGGGCGTGAATAAATTGTAGTAGATTGATAGATCAAACGACAAATAAAATAAATAAGAATATGCAGCAAGGTATTTTTATATTTTTGGGTTTAATAGGTCTGAAAATAAAAGGCAAATAATATGCAGCAAATAATAGATCTGAAAATAAAAGGCAAATAAAACAACAAACGGTGGGTAAACAAATTACTGTTGGGCAATTGATAGAACTTCAAATAATCATGACGATATCTAGGCAATGATCATTACATAGGCATCATGTCCAAGATTAGTAGACCGACTCTTGCCTGCATCTACTATAATTACTCCACACATCGACCGCTGTCCAGCATGCATCTAGTATATTAAGTTCATGGAGAAATAGAGTAATGCAATAAGAATGATGACATGATTTAGACAAGATCTATTTATGTAGAAATAGACCCCATTGTTTTATCCTTAGTAGCAACGATACATATGTGTCGGTTCCCCTTCCGTCACTGGGATCAAGCACCGTAAGATTAAACCCACTACAAAAGCACCTCTTCCCATTGCAAGATAAAATAGATCAAGTTGGCCAAACAAAACCCAAATATCGGAGAAGAAATATGAGGCCATAAGCAATCATGCATATAAGAGATCAAAGAAACTCAAATAACTTTCATGGATAAAAAGAGATAGATCTGATCATAAACTCAAAGTTCATCAGATCCCAACAAAAACACCGCAAAAGAGTTGCATCATATGGATCTCCAAGAGACCATTGTATTGAGAACCAAATGAGAGAGAGGAAGCCATCTAGCTACAAACTATGGATCCGAATGTCTATAAAGAACTACTCACGCATCATCGGAGAGGCACCAATGGAAGTAGTGAACCGCTACGTGATGGTGTCTAGATTGGATCTGGTGGTTCTGGACTCTGCGGCGGCTGGAATTGATTTTTCGTCGAATCCCCTAGGGCTTCTGGAATATTGGGGTATTTATAGAGTAAAGAGGTGGTCCGAGGGGGGCCCGAGGTGGGCACAACCCACCAGGGCATGTCGGGCCTCCAGGTGTGCCCTGGTGGGTTGTGCTCCCCTCGGAGCAGCCCCCAGGTTCTTCTTCGGCCCATTGGTTGTCTTCTGGTCCAAAAAAATCCACAAAAAGTTTCGCCACGTTTGGCCTCCGTTTGGTAATGATTATCTACGATGTAAAAAACATGCAAAAAAACAGCAACTGGCACTTGGCACTATGTCAATAGGTTAGTACCAAAAAATGATATAAAATGACTATAAAATGATTACAAAACATCCAAGATTGATAATATAACACCATGGAACAATCAAAAATTATAGATACGTTGGGGACGTATCAGCATCCCCAAGCTTAATTCCTACTCGTCCTCGAGTAGGTAAATGATAAAAATAGAATTTTTGATGTGGAATGCTGCCTAACATGTCATATCATATTATTTTATTTATAGCATGGACATTTGGACTTTTATATTGTTCGAAGCAATAGTCTAGTTTTTATATGATAACTTAAATACTCAAGCATATCAACAACCAACCATGTCTTTGAAAATATCAATGCTAAAATAAGCTATCCCTATCCCATATGCTCAATCATTGATCCATTCATGAAACACACTCGCATATTAACTACACCCAATGCTCAAGTATGCTCATAGTGCCTCCTAGTTGGTGCTTTTATAAGAGAAGATGGAGACTCAAATTCAAAAATAAAAAATGCATAAAGTAAAAGAAAGGCCCTTCGCAGAGGGAAGTAGGGATTTGTAGAGGTGCCAGAGCTCAAAGCGAAAATTGAGAGATAAAATCATTTTGAGAGGCATACTTTTCCCACCAACAAAAATGACTTAGAGTTCCCAACACTTCCCATGCTAGATATATCATAGGCAGTTCCCCAACAGAAATTAAAGTTTATTCCTTTTTCCACCATACTTTCACTTTCCATGGTAACCGTATCCACGGGTGCCTTCCATACCAACACTGTCCAAGGAATTTATTATTTGACAACATAAAGTAAATTCATTTTTCATTTCGAGACTGGGCATCCCTAAAACCTTTGCCTCGTGCAATGATAAGTGAATAAACACTCATCGTAAGAATAACACATCTAGCATGGAAAATATTAGCCGCCCTTCACCACCTCGCGAGCGGTACGAGCACACAAAAGAGAAATTTATTTTGAATATTAGAAATGGCACATACAAATTTTCTTAGAACGGAAAAAGAATACCGCATATAGGTAGATATAGTGGACTCATGTGGCAAAACTGGTTTAAAGGGTTTTGGATGCACGAGTAGTGATCATACTTAGTGCAAAATGAAGGCTAGCAAAAGATTGAGAAGCGACCAACCAAGAAACGAATAATCTCATAAGTGAGCATTAAGCATAACTAACACCGAATAATGAACCACAAGTAGGATATAATTTCATTGCATGACTATTGACTTTCGTGCTTGCATAGGGAATCACAAACCTGAACACCAATATTCTTACTTAAGCATAATTACTCATCAAGATGACTCAAAAATCACATCATCGTATCTCAAAACTATTACTAAGAATCAAGTTTATTTTGTCCAATGATCTTCATGAAATTTTTTATTATATCCTTCTTGGATATCTATCACTTTGGGACTAATTTTCATGTGTTTCTTTTGATAAGCTCAAACAAATATAAGTGAAGATATGAGCATAATGTTTCTTTCTCTCAAATTAATTTAAGTGAAGCAAGAGAGAATTTCATGAAAATTTTACTAACTCTCAAATAAATCTAAGTGAAGAAAGAGAGCATTTCTTCAAAAATACTAAAGCACACCATGATCAAAAAGATATAAGTGAAGCACTAGAGAAAATCCATAGCTCATAAAAATTTAAGTGAAGCATAGAGAGCAATTTTAACAAGTAATTTTATAATTTTGGCTCTCTCAAATAGGTGTGTCCAGCAAGGGATCAAGACTAAGAACACAAAATAAAGCAAGCAAATACTTATATCATACAATACGCTCCAAGCAAAACACATAGTTTGTGACGAATAAAAATATAGCTTCAAGTAAAATACCGATGGTCGTTAGAAGAAAGAGGGGATGCCACTCGAGGAATCCCCAAGCTTAGTTGCTTGCTCTCTTTGGATAATAGCTTGGGATGTCGGGGCATCCCCAAGCTTAGGTTCTTCTTACTCCTTATTCCTTCATCCATCGTAAGATAACCCAAAACTTGAAAACTTCAATCACACAAAACTCAACAAAAGCCTTCGTGAGAACAATTAGTATAAGAAAACAAATCACTACTATAAGTGCTGCAGAAAACCAATTCATATTTTATTCTTGCACTATATCTACTGTATTCCAACTTTTCTATGGCAAAAACTCATCAAAGAAAACCATAGAATCATCAAAACAAGCACACAACGCAAAGAAAACAGAATCTGTCAAAAACAGAACAGTCTGTAGCAATCTAGATATTTCAAATACTTCTATAACTCCAAAAACTCTGAAAAATAGGACGACCTGGGAAATTTGTATATTAATCTACTGCAAAAGGAATTGTATTTTATCGCTCTCTGGTTAAAAATGAAAATTATTTTCGCGAGCGCAAAAGTTTCTGTTTTTTAGCAAGATCAAACAACTATCACCCAAGAAGATCCTAAAGGCTTTACTTGGCACATACACTAATTAAAACACACACAAAAGACAATCATAACAGTAGCATAATTGTGCTTAACACTAAGAACAGAAAGCAAAAAGCAAAAATAAATTTTATTCATTGTGTTGCCTCCCAACAAGCGCTATAGTTTCACGCCCTTAGCTAGGCATAAAGCAAGGATCTAAGTTTTGTCATCTTTGGTTCTAGATCCATAAGATGACCTCATGATTGATTCATATGGTGGCCTAATTCTTGTTCTAGGGAATTGTTCCATACACTTCCTCAAAGGAAATTGGAACTTAATATTGCCCTCTTTCATATCAATCACGACACGGGTAGTACATAAAAACGGTCTACCAAGAATAATTGGACAAGACGGATTGCATTCAATATCAAGAACAATAAAATCTATGGGCTCATAATTCCTATTTGCAAGAATAAGAACATCATTAATTCTTCCCATAGGCTTTTAAATAGTAGAATCTGCCAAGTGCAAATTTATAGAGCATTCTTCAATATCGGTAAGACCAAGCACATCACATAAAGATTTTGGAATCGTAGAAACACTAGCACCCAAGTCACACAAAGCAAAACACTCATAGTAGGTTCCCGTTCATCATGCAATTTTCTAGGAATTGAAACTTCTAATTCCAACTTTTCTTCTAAAGCTTTTATCATAGCATTAACAATATGTTTAGTAAAAGCTTTATTTTGTTCATAAGCATGGGGTGAATTTATCATGGAGTGCAACAAAGAAATACAATCAACCAAAGAGCAAATATCATAATTAAAGTCTTTGTAATCCAAAAGAGTGTGCACATCACTAGTTAAAGTTTTGACCTCTTCAAACCCACTTTTATCAATTTTCTCAACAAGATTTTCACCCTCCGAAATATCGGGACGCCTTCTAACTAAAGTTGACTCTTCTTCAGTCCCTTTTTTATCAATATTAACTTTACTAAACAAGGAATCAATAGAAGAAACACTAATCATTTTAAGATCTTCATCAGTTTTACAAAAGTAATCACTAGAAAACGCTCTTTCTAAAAATTCTCTTTTAGCTCTAAGTATAGCGGTTTCTTTTCTTACTTTCATCCATAGAAACATAAAGAGCTTTAATTGATTCCTCAATCTTAGGCACAATTTTTTTTATTTTGAGATTTTCTACATCATGAGAAATTCTATCAACACTTCTAGACAAATAATCAATCTTATTCAACTTTTCTTCTATGGTAGTGTTGAAAACTTTTTGCGTGTTGATAAATTATTTAATATTATTCTCAAGATCAGAGGTGTTCCTATTATTATTATAAGAAGTATTTACATAGGAATTAGCATAATTATTAGAGGAATTACTAGGAAAAGGCCTAGTATTAAAATTACCTCTATAAGCATTGTTATTGCAATTGTTTCGCGAGATAAAATTCACATCTATGGCATCACTATTTTGCTCAATCAAAGTAGACAAAGGCGTATCATTGAAATCAATGGGAGCACTTTCACTAGCAACCAATTTCATAAGAGCATCAACTTTTTCACTCAAAGAAGAAATTTCTTCAACCGAATTGACTTTTTAATTGTAGGAGCTCTTTCGGTATGCCATTGTGAATAATTTGCCATAATATTATCAAGCAATTTGGTGGCTTCACCCAAAGTAATTTCCATAAAAGTACCACCCGCGGCGGAGTCTAAAAGATTAAAACAAAATTCAACCCCGCATAAAATTTTTGTATGATCATCCAAAGATTTAACCCATGAGTTGGGAAATTCCTGAGCATCATTTTCATCCTTTCCCAAGATTGTGCAACATGCTCGTGTTCAAGTTTCTTGAAATTCATGATCTGGGTTCTAAGGGAAATAATTTTTGCGGGCAGAAAATACTTAGTGATAAAAACATCTTTGCACTTATTCTAAGAATCGATACTATTGCGAGGCAAAGAAGAAAACCAAATTTTTGCAGCATCATGCAAAGAAAACGAAAATAATTTCATCTTCACAATATCATTGTACACATCTTTTTTCTTTTGCATATCGCATAATTCCACGAAGGTATTAAGATGGGACGTGGCATCCTGATTAGGAGCACCGGAAAATTGATCTTTCATAACAAGATTCAGCAAAGCAGTATTAATATCACAAGACTCCGCACTAGTGGAGGGAGAAATCGGAGTGCCAATAAAATCATTGTTGTTGGTATTTGAGAAATCACACAACTTGGTGGTCTCTTGAGCCATGATGACTACACAACAAGATTGCACTCAAAAACAGATCCGACAAAAAAAGGCGAACGAAAAAGAGGGCGAATAAAACGGCAAATTTTTATGAAGTGGGGGAGAGGAAAACGGGAGGCAAATGGAAAATAATGTAAATTATGAGGAGATGAGATATGTGATTAGGAACATGGTATATGTAGATGATCCTCCCCGGCAACGGCGCCAGAAATTCCTTTTGATGGCGGCTTGAAGCTACGTCCGTATTTTCCCAAAGAGGAAGGGATGATGCAACACAGCAACGGTAGGTATTTCACGCAGTGATGAAACCAAGGTTATCAAACTAGTAGGAGAACCAAGCAACAACACGTAAACGGCACCTGCACACAAATAACAAATACTCGCCACCCAACATATTAAAGGGGTTGTCAATCCCTTTCGGGTAGCGACGCCGGAAATAGGCAAACGGACGTGAATAAGTTGTAGTAGATTGATAGATCGAACGTCAAATAAAATAAATAAGAATAAATTGCAGCAAAGTATTTTTTATTTTTGGGTTTAATAGATCTGAAAATAAAAGGCAAATAAAATAGACCGCAAAGGCAAATAATATGAGAAAGAGACCTGGGGGCCGTAGGTTTCACTAGTGGCTTCTCTCGAGAAAAATAGCAAACAGTGGGTAAACGAATTACTGTTGGGCAATTGATAGAACTTCAAATAATCATGAGGATATCCAGGCAATGATCATTACATAGGCATCACGTCCAAGATTAGTAGACCGACTCCTACCTGCATCTACTACTATTACCCCACACATCAACCGCTATCCAGCATGCATCTAGTGTATTAAGTTCATGGAGAAACGGAGTAATGCAATAAGAACGATGTCATGATGTAGACAAGATCTATTTATGTAGAAATAGACCCCATCGTTTTATCCTTAGTAGCAACGACACATATGTGCTGGTTCCCCTTCTGTCACTGGGATCAAGCACCGTAAGATCGAACCCACTACAAAGCAACTCTTCCCATTGCAAGATAAAAAGATCAAGCTGGCCAAACAAAACCCAGATATCATAGAAGAAATACAAGGCTATAAGAAATTATGCATATAAGAGATCAAAGAAACACAAATAGCTTTCATGGATAAAAAGAGATAGATCTGATCATAAACTCAAAGTTCATCGGATCCCAACAAACACAAAAAGAGTTACATCATATGGATCTCCAAGACACCATTGTATTGAAAATCAAACGAGAGAGAGGAAGCCATCTAGATACTAACTATGGACCCGATGGTCTACAAAGAACTACTCACGCATCATCGGAGAGGCACCAATGGAAGTGGTGAACCCCTCTGTGATGGTTTCTAGATTGGATCTGGTGGTTCTGGACTCTGCGGCTGCTAGAATTGATTTTCGTCGACTCCCTTAGGGTTTCTGGAATATTGAGGCATTTATAGAGTAAAGAGGTAGTCCAGGGGGCACCCGAGGTAGGCACAACCTACCAGGGCGCGCCTGGGCCTCCAGGCACACCCTTGTGGGTTGTGCTCCCCTTAGAGCAGCCCCTAGGTGCTTCTTCGGCCCATGGGTTATCTTCTGGTCCAAAAAATCCACAAAAAGTTTCGCTGCGTTTGGACTCCGTTTGGTATTGATTATCTGCGGTGTAAAAACATGCAAAAAATAGCAACTGGCACTTGGCACTATGTCAATAGGTTAGTATCAAAAATGATATAAAATGACTATAAAATGATTATAAAACATCCAGGATTAATAATATAATAGCATGGAACAATCAAGAATTATAGATATGTTGGAGACGTATCACCCACCTGGTCGAACCGTACGTAGGGTCGTTTGTTTGGTCACGAACATGTACGTACATACTATTCGATCGGTCTCTCTGTAACGATGAACCGTGGCCGAGTAAGGAGCGACACATGTCGTAGTAGAGGCGCAGACCTAGCATGTCACGCAGTCCCTTCTATATCGTACATGTACCTACAACCATGTTGCAAGAATGTAAATACGGCTACGTACGTACATATGGGCGGGGTCTCGAACACGTACAGCGACGGTGTCCTGTTCATCAGCAGCCAACCAGCTGGGTCGAAATGGAGAAACTGCATCGTGTTCATTGGGAGGAAACCGAATGCGTCCTATTCATCTGGAGCCAACCGGCTTGGACGAAACAGCCGAAACGAGGCCTGGCGTATCGCAAAATGGAGGAAACGGGCTTCTGTTCGACCACCTACGGTCGACACAGGATCATGTTCATCGGGAGGGGTCTGACGTACCGCAAAACGGAGGAAACAGACTTCTGTTGTAGTGCCTACGGTCGAAACGGGGTCATGTTCATCGGGAGGGGTGCGGCGTACCGCAAAATAGAGGAAACAGACTTCTCTTCGACCTCCTACGGTCGAAATGGATCATGTTCATCGGGAGGGGTGTGGCTGTGACGTCCGGATAATTAAGCTACAGTGAACCCCTGCTAACGATGCCACCTCACCTCGGTTACTATTGATAATCTCACATTAGTTCAAAACTGATTCAAATTCAAATTCAGAATCAAGTCAAACGGTAAAAGTTTTCAAACACTAAAATTAAAATGCTCTAGAGGTGAAAGATAAATCATCAGTAATTATGGTGGAGAATACACATTTTTATAAAATATTTGAATGCACTAAAATGATTAAAACAGCAGCAAAACAATTAATTAAATGCCTTTTCTATTTTATAAAATATTAAACTATTTTATTTAGTTGCCCAAATTTATGTGGCAGTAGAATATTTATTTAGACTAATTTATGAAGTAGTTACGTATTTTATATTAAACTAAAATAAAGTGTAACTGAAATAAAACAAATAAATAAATAAACAAAAATAAAAGACAACCCTCCCGACTGGGCCCTGGCCCAGTTGGCCGAACGGGATGTCAGGACCCCGATTCTAAGTCACACCGATCTAGTATGTAATACATCATATCACTTTACGGCCTCACGCACTGAATTCCCACGGGTGCCACCTTACCTGGCACGGGACCGTTTACGCCTTTTGGCTCACGTATATGATAGTGTCGCTAGTATCCATATTACAGAGAACACGGGCTGACATGACTAGTTGTGAACCCAAAGTGGCGCTAACTTACGGGGACAGGCATACATGAACCAACCTCGAAGGTCATCAGCGTGTGAATCCGAGCTGTAGCAACTGGGCTAACAGGACTCCGGGAACCCGGGCTATAGCAGGCTAGCAGGACTCCAGAAGTCACCGCGTGACATTTCCCCGGAGGGACAGACACAGGAACAAGGTGGGACACATGCCGACTAGTCTAGGTGTTCCGGAGCAGTAGTAACTGGGCTAGAAGGACTCCGGTAAACCGGGCTGTAGCAGACTACCATGGCTCAGTGGAAACACCAGACTACATTTCCCCATAAGAAAGGCTACCAAGGATAGACAACTAGGTTGTTGGATCCCACACATACCAAGCATTTCAAATCATACACATAATATGCTCGATATGTGCAAATATAACATGGCATCACAACAAGACTCTACGACTCAAATTATTTATTCATTAGGCTCCGAGGAGCTAAGTATTACAAACATGGGTCTCATGGCCCCACATACAGAGCATACAAGCAACAAGCACATGCGGAAGCTTAACTTGTCTGAGTATAGACAACTACAAATGAAAAAAGCTGAGAAGCCTGACTATCTACAAGATCCTTCCAAGGGCACAAGATCGTAGCTGAGGTAACAAGCTAAATGTTGAAGTCCACGCGGAACTACTAGCGAGACTGAAGTCTCTCTGCAAAATATAAATTAAGCAAACGTGAGTACAAATGTACCCAGGAAGACTTACATCAGAACTATCTACATCAGTATCAACAAAGGGGGTGGTGGAGTTTAACTGCAGCAAAGCTAGCTTTGACTCGATGGCTATCCTAAGCTAGGACTGCAAGTAACTCTTTTGGGGTGGTGCACACGAGTCCACACATTCACCATATCAATACACCACTATGGATCCACTCCCGTCTCCCTACGAGAACGCCATCCATAGCACTCATGCTTATCTTGTGCATTTTAGAGTATCCACTTTCACTTGTCTATGAACTGTACAGGCAACCCAGAAGTCCTTTACCGCGGACACGGCTATTCGAATAGATCATTTATAACCCTGCAGGGGTGCACTTCTTCACACACGCTCTCGCCACTTACCACCATGTACACGTCGTGTATCTCGGCAACCTTCAAGCGGAAGCCTGGCGAGGGAGTCGGCCACGACCTGACTAACCACACAAGTCTCTAATCCAGGTTTATCGCCTATTCGGGTTCCATCCGCGAGGAGATGCGGCCGGGGTTTCGCTCATAGCCCCAAACGATGTGTGCAGGGTTCCCGAGACACCAAACAGGTGCCCGGTACACCGTGCCATGGTGTATCTACCGCATCATAGCCCACCCCCAGGGTTAGCGCTACGCACGGCCTCCAACACATATCCTACAAACACGAGAAACTAGTTGCAACTCCTGGACAGAGATCAAGGCGGTTAATAAGTCGAGAGGGTCCATTGGTTTCGGGCCCAACGCGTGGTAGTAGCTGTTCATGGATCACAAACACAGAACTCAGTTCCTAAGGACGGTTCCAATGAGACAACCCACCATGTACTCCTACATGGCCTCTCACCGGTACCTTTACCAAATCGTGTTCACACACTTAGCTCTCAACAGTAGGACATGTTCACAACTTTCCAATTCATCCCCGATGAATCAGACCTGACACAAATCTAAGCAGTAGCAGGCATGACAAACAAGCATGAATGAGTAGGCACATCAGGGCTCAAACAACTCCTATTCATGCTAGTGGGTTTCATCTATTTACTATGGCAATAACAGGTCATGCAGACGAAAAGGGGTTCAATTAGGGCAGCATGTAACAATTGAATCGTTGTTGTCCTAATGCAGTAAAAGAGAGAAGGAGCGAGAGAGTGGGATTGTTTCGGAATGAAAAAGGGGTTTTGCTTGCCTGGCACTTCTGAAGATAGTATAGTTCTTTATCGGTGTCATCGAACTCATCGCCGGAACAACATCTACTGAAGGGGACAAATACCGGCAAACAAGAAGAACACAATCAATGCAATGCAACAATATGATGCATGATCATGACATGTCAATATGTTGTGTTTTGAGCTAATGCAACTAGCAACAGGTTAAATGGAGTTGGTTTGAACCCAAGATTCAAATTCAAACTCCACATGTGGTTATTTAAATGCCATTCATTTCATTTGTCCTAAAAAGTAGTCATAAGTTGTTCTAACATGAATGGAAATTGTACAGATCGATAGATTGGATTTTTCTAATCATTTTTCATATATAGCTTATTTCATTTGGAGTTATAGATTATTTTCTATGAATTTTAGAAGTTTTAGCTATTTTCTGGAATTTCCTTAATTAATAAAACACCAGAAAGGCTTTATTGCGTCGGCAGCAGCATGACATCAGCAGGTCAACCGGGGCTGTTCCAAGTCAAACCTGACGTGTGGGGTCCACACGTCAGTGACACGAGGGCTAAACCAGGTCAAACCCGATGCTGACTGGGTTTGACCCTGCAGTAGGGCCCGCTGTCAGTGGCTGTTAGGGTGATTAGCTGGCTGGGTTAGTGCCTAATGACGTCCACGTCATCAGTCACCGGAGTTTTGCTGGTGATGACTATTTCGTGCGGCGGAGATCGTCGGGATTTCTCTACAGCCCACGGTTTGAGGCGGGGTTTGCTCCTACGTGTTCCTGGGGGCGAGCTGTGTCGACCAGTGGTGGTGGCCGGAGCTGCGGTGGCTAGGATCAATGGCGGCGACCAGAACAGCGGTGGACGGAGTTTGGACAGGTTCGGTTGGTGCTAGGGGCACAGCAGGTCGAACGGGTGGACGCGCCCGGCTCCTGGGAGCATGCTGAGCACGGGGCGATGCTCAGGCGCAAGCTTCAGTGGCTGTAGCGGCAGTGGCGACGTGGCCAGCGGCGAGCAAGCTTTCGGGCAGGGTGGCGCTAGAGCTAGGGATGAGCTGGGCAACAGGGCTTGGGGCGAAACGACGAGGAGCTCACCTCGAGTGGAAGGGGATGCTCCGAGGGCTCGAGGACGGGCGGGATCGGACGAATCGGGCGACGGCATCTGGCGGCCGTGGATGGGGAAGAAACGTCGCGGCGTCGTCTTGGGGGCATCCGGCCTTCAGTGGGTCGGCGTAGAGGGGCTTGGGGTCCAGGCAGACCTCGGGGTCACGGCCACGGTGCAAGGGAACGGCGGTGGGCGCAGCGGTAGTGAGCGGCGGGGACGGCGTGCTCGGGCAGAGAGGGAGAGAGTAGAGGAGGGGGTGGAGCGAGGGAGAGTGAGAGAGCCTGGGGGGGTGCGTGGCGTCTCCAGGGGTCGAGGCACAGGCAGGCAGCCTGGAGGTGGGCGGCGCGTGGCCACGCGTGGCGGCACACGCGCTCGCCACCGAGCTGCTTCGGGGCGAGGGGGAGGAAGACAATTGGGAGGAGGAGGTGGGCTGGGCCGGCCACTTGGGCCGCCAGGTGGGCTGCATAGGTAAGTTAGGTAGGTTTCCTTCCTTTTCTATTTTTCTTCTGTTTTCTATTTTCTGCAATTGGTTTTGATTTAGTAAGATGCCAAACCACTTTGTAAAATGCTCAAAATATTTGTGGCACTTGGGAAAATTATTTCCCACAGCCCTCAAATGCTTTCAAGATTATTTGGACATTTAAAAATATTTATAGAATTTAGTTGTCCAAATTCAAATACTTATGAATTAACTCCAAAATCCAGAAGTGTCCTAGAGATCTGTGCATCATTTTTGGGAGAAGTTTTCACCCATTCCAAAATTGATGAACTTTTCTAAAGGCCATTTTGGGTAGATGGAAAAGATTTAATTTGACAATAGTTGTATTTCAGTTGCTGCTAGGGTTTATCAGTCCCCATTTCAAGTTTGATTAAAACTTAGACATGATGCAACACAAGATGCTAGCACTAAGCATTACCAGAACTAGGGATGTGACAACTCATCCCCACTAAACAAGAATCTCGTCCCGAGATTCAAGACGTGAGGTAAGAAGACAGAGGGGACACAATCTGATACTATCCTCGTGACCCAATGCTTCATGTTGATCTTGACGTCTTTGCTTTCGAGATCTTCATCCAGCACAACGATGACAGAAAGCGACTCTATAAGAATCGATCATCTTGAGGATCGAACAACTGACGATCAACTCACGGAATGACACATAACAATATCTCTCGAGTTGAGACGGAAAACACACATCAGGAGCAATGGAAACAAGCGGATGACAAGGGTTCAATTTGGTAGGAAACAATCCCACACTGGAGTAGGATGGTGCATGGTTTCAAGATAGCGATGAAATAATTGCCATGATTCCATGACGGGACACCTTAGAGAAGGTGGCTCATAGAGTTATTCCCTTAAGTGGCAAAAAGAATTACTTTTGATACATAGATCATTGAAACTCTCTATACCAGCCTAAGGCAAATCATATTCGATCGGTTGAAAGAGCTCGAAGGGATGGCATACTCATACTAGAATGGATGATGTGGACTACCTTGTTGAAGATAACGCAATGGATGATTTTTGCTTATCACCGGAAATGGATGGGACCCATGGAAGGACCACTTTTGAAGGGCAGTCCATGGTAGGATGGCACAATGGTGGTGCAAGCTGGGAACAAGATGCAAATGTTGGGAATGATTCTAGCAACTGGGGAAAAACTCAACAGTAGAGAGTGAATCCACTATTTCAATGGTTATAGCATAACCGAAGAAACTGGGAGCACAAGGATCCGTAAGGAACAACTTCTAGATTAAGTCGCATGAAATTCTCATGGAGAAGACGGACAAATTGCTCAATCAAGATACTACAATGATAGATCTTCCGGCTAAGTGTGTTGGCCAGAACATCAACCTTGTCGGGACCTACATCATAGATCTTGGAAAAGTTCCAACCATCATATCTGCGTGAGATTAAGATCTGGTTGGTAACGGAATATTTCAGATAGTATGTCTGGAAAAGAAAGTTTGCAACACAAATCCACGAGATGACGTTGCGAGATTCTCGGGAATGAACTACGATAGGAAGCTCCAAAACACGAGCTGGTTCTGCTACATACATGTGAGCATGTTTTCCAAGACAAGAGTGACCACATAGTAGTCTTATAATAAAACACTATCGAGTTCAGGTTAGGATCCATCATCAAGGATTTCGAAGTCTTTATGCGCGCTAGACTTCTTTTCCTTGATCAAGTCAATCAGTGGCTTGGTGTGCTAGGGAATACATATGGAGTGGAGGTAATTAATCTACCAAACCATAGAATACATTGGCACATGCATAACTAACTTGGTACCAGAGGAAACAAAAACAATATTTCTCGAACTCACGGCGGCAACTTGCACCAAATGCACATGAATTCAAGGAAGTCACTTCTTCATCCAAGCATAAGCTTCATGAATGGAACACGAAGGCATGGCTTACAAAGTTTCCAACACTAGGTTGATGTTCAACATGAATTCTGGAGGAGACAAAATGTTGCTGATGGGCTCAATAGCAACTCATCGTAATTTTGCATATCACTGAAATTCCAGCATTATGTGAACAATGTGATAGTATTGGTCAGACCAAAATATGTAATGGTGTATGCTCGAGGAACAACCACGAGTAAGACAACATTACGAATATCGTTGGTTCTAACCTGATTTGATGATAGCCCACACTCAAATCATGGTTTGGATAAGATAATCGATCCAACAATTAACCACGAGGATCAACCGATGAAGATATCCCTTTGGAGTGAACTGAGTCGGACAAGCTTTTATCTTCCAACTCTCCAAGTTGTTGTTTATATTAACCAACTAGCTCAGGGTATCCAACACAGATTCTTGGAGAAAGGGTGGTTCATAGAGATAAACCAACTTGATCACGAACTCAACATAGCGGTCAGGTGACAACCTGGTGATACTTCCGAGAAGATATTTGGAAAATCACGAACCACCAATATGTTACTAAGCTTGAGAACAATCTTGCTTTTTAGGGCAAGACGATATGATCAATAGAGCGAGGGATTGACACAATCCTAATTCATCGATTGAAGAGTGCACCGAAAGTAAGGACTATGTAGCACGATCAACCTCAGGATGATGATTCAATAATCAGCACGCTAAGAATGAGGTTATTATCCATTAAACTACCAAGCAATGGAGTTGCTAGGAGTATAGATTTCACACACCATGATTCACTTGTCAGCATTCTAGTTGCAACAACATGGGAACCGAGAAATGAATAATAATGGTGAGAAGTATCACTGTATCAAGAGTTCAAAGGATGGTGTGCAATTCCTATGATATTCTTGATATAAAAGATGGTAATACTCAATGGTAGAACAGAACAAAAGCTGGGTTGGCATTTTGATCTGCGAGATACAACTACTTTGACCCAATCCTGGATATGGATGAGGTACTGGAGTTTGTTTCTCCTAGTCATTCCGGAATAGAATGGCTTGACGGACCACAAGAGTAATAGGCATCGATGAACGAATGCACGCATACTCTTGACTATCAATTGATAGACGAAGGTCAGAAGACAACTAAAGAGGGACAACTCAAAAGAACATATGATTTTCTGAGTTGTGGATGCATGGATTAGCATGTCAAATGAGCTGAACATATTTCTTCCGGATAACCCATGTAGAAAGGTAGAACTGGCGGAGTCACAACATCGAATCAAGAATTCATCAAGAGCGTTCTAGTTGTGATATTTTGATTCAACGAGGAACTTCTGCCATAAGCAGTTCATGGTATTGGGAGAAGGAAATACCACGGACCTTGAGGACTATCGCAAAGGTTACTAATATCCTAAAGGAACTAGAAAACACAATCAACATGAAGTAAGTAGGGTGAATTTTGGGCTCAAAAACCCAGGAGTAGAATACCTACTACTAAGTAGCATCACAAGATGCTTTCGAGAATAATGGCCAGAATCATCACACTGGGGATACAAAGCATTGCTAGATTACTGAGTGGTTCTCTAAGACAACTGGGGTCATAACAATAATTCCAACATATATACCGAGTTAATAAAGTACCTCAACACACTAGATAGTGTGGTTGATCTGGCACAAAGAAACTTCAGAACAGTAAGGAGGGTTTTACAAATGCATCAGACTATTTAGAAACCTAGGATGACTCGGACAGCATAACTGCTGTAAATGCTCAGAAAGATTTGAGACATCCTGAAAAATGGTGGCATAACCACTCAACATCACAATATCAAGGTTCTGAGGCCAGCTATGACCATACGGAAGTAGTAGGAACTGAACTGAGGCTTGAAACCAACAATCCTATAAGTCTATGGATTAGTAACATGTGATCCTGATAGAAAGATGAGAAGCCTAGTTGTTAATCCCCATAGAAGAGAAGAGGTTGACTCAGATCAGAAGGGCATAAGGTAAAGGAGTAAAAAGGGCCTTATGTTCCCTTCCACAATCAATTCCCTTACATAACTGAATTTCTAGACTCAACTTTGACCAGTTTGGCTTGGTAATCCTACAGGTAGTCAAGCTCTGATACCAAAGCTGTCAGGACCCTGATTCTAAGTCACACCGATCTAGCATGTAACACATCATATCACTTTGCGGCCTCACGCATGATATTCCCACGGGTGCCACCTTACCTGGCCTGGGACCGTTTGCGCCTTTTGGCTCACGTATATGATAGTGTCGCTAGTATCCATATGACAGAGAACCCGGGGCGACATGACTAGTCGTGAACCCAAAGTGGCGCTAACTTACGGGGACAGGCATACATGAACCAGCCTCGAACGTGTCGATCATCAGCGTGTGAATCCGGGTTGTAGCAACTGGGCTAACAGGACTCCGGGAACCCGGGCTGTAGTAGGCTAGCAGGACTCCGGAAGTCACCGCGTGACATTTCCCCGGAGGGACGGACACAGGAACAAGGTGGGACACGTGCCGGCCAGTCTAGGTGTTCCGGAGCAGTAGTAACTGGGATAGCAGGACTCCGGTAAACTGAGCTGTAGCAGACTACCATGGCTTCGTGGAAGCACCAGACTACATTTCCCCATAAGAGAGGCAACCAAGGATAGACAACTAGGTTGTCGGATCCCACACATACCAAGCATTTCAAATCATACACACAATATGCTCGATATGTGCAAATACAACATGGCATCACAACAAAACTCTACGACTCAAAGTATTTATTCATTAGGCTCCAAGGAGCGAAGTATTACAAACATGGGTCTCATGACCCCACATACAGAGCATACAAGCAACAAGCACATGCGGAAGCTTAACTTGTCTGAGTACAGACAACTACAAATGAAAAAGGCTGAGAAGCCTGACTATCTACAAAATCCTGCCAAGGGCACAAGATCATAGCTGAGGTAACAAGCTAAATGTCGAAGTCCACGCGGAACTACTAGCGAGACTGAAGTCTCTCTGCAAAATATAAATTAAGCAAACATGAGTACAAATGTACCCAGCAAGACTTACATCAGAACTATCTACATATGCATCAGTATCAACAAAGGGGGTGGTGGAGTTTAACTGCAGCAAGCCAGCTTTGACTCGGTGGCTATCCTAAGCTAGGACTACAAGTAACTCTTTTGGGGTGGCGCACACGAGTCCACACATTCACCATATCAATCTCCCGTCTCCCTACAAGAACGCCATCCATAGCACTCACGCTTATCTTGCGCATTTTAGAGTATCCACTTTCACTTGTCTATGAACTGTACAGGCAACCCAGAAGTCCTTTACCGCGGACACAGCAGGGTTGTACTTCTTCACACACGCTCTCGCCACTTACCACCATGTACACGTCATGTATCTCGGCAACCTTCAAGCGGAAGCCTGGCGAGGGAGTCAGCCACGACCTGACTAACCACACAAGTCTCTAGTCCAGGTTTATCGCCTATTCGGGTTCCATCTGTGAGGAGATCCGGCCGGGGTTTCGCTCACAGCCCCAAACGATGTGTGCAGGGTTCCTGAGACACCAAACGGGCGCCCGGTACACCGTGCCACGGTGTATCTACTACATCATAGCCCACCCCTAGGGCCAGCGCTACGCACGGCCTCCAACACATATCCTACAAACACCAGAAACTAGTTGCAACTCCTAGACAGAGATCAAGGTGGTTAATAAGGCAAGAGGGTCCATTGGTTTCGGGCCCAATGCGTGGTAGCAGCTGTTCATGGATCACAAACACAGAACTCGGTTCCTAAGGACGGTTTCAATGAGACAACCCACCATGTACTCCTACATGGTACCTTTGCAAAATTGTGTTCACACACTTAGCTGTAACGCCCTCGATGCGGCTATATCTCCCACGTGTCGAAGCACGACTTAGAGGCATAACCGCATTGAAAGCAATGTCGCAAGTGAGGTAATCTTCACAACAACCCATGTAATAAATAAGGGAAAAGATACATAGTTCGCTTAAACTCGTCACGTCACACAAATAGCATAAATATCATTACATTCATCCAGTTACACTCAAGGTCCGACTACGGAACCAAAATGAAGATAAACCCCAAATGCAACAAAGTCTCGATCGCCCCAACTAGGCACCACTACTGATCGTCTGGAAAGGAAACGTAGTATCGTCCTGAGTCCTCATCGAACTCCCACTTGAGCTTAGTTGAATCTCCTGGAGCGGTATCATCGGTCCCTGCATCTAGTTTTGGAAGGAATCTGTGAGTCACGGGGACTCAGCAATCTCACACCCTCGCGATCAAGACTATTTAAGCTTATAGGAAGGGTAAAAGGTATGATGTGGAGCTGCAGCAAGCGACTAGCATATATGGTGGGTAACATACGCAAAAGAGAGCGAGAAGAGAAGGCAAAGGCACGGTCGAACAACTATGATCAAGAAGTGATCCTAGAACAACCTACGTTCAAGCATAACCCGAGACCGTGTTCTCGTCCCGGACACCACCGAAAAGAGACCATCATGGCCACACACTCAGTTGATTCATCTTAATTAAGTTAAGTTTAAGGTTATCTCCAACCGGACATTAACAAATTCCCATCTGCCCATAACCACGGGCACGGCTTTCAAAACATCAAAACCCTGCAGGGGTGTCCCAACTTAGCCCATCACAAGCTCTCACAGTCAATGAAGGATATTCCTTCTCCCAAGACAATCCGATCACACTCGGAATCCCGGTTATAAGACATCTCGACAATGGTAAAACTAAACCAGCAAAGCCGCCCGAATGTGCCAAAAAATCCCGATAGGAGCTGCACATATCTCGTTCTTAGGGCACACTCAGATGAGCACTCCGTACAACTAAAACCAAACCTCGAGTTTCCCCGAGGGGGCGCTGCAAAGGGCTCTAGTTTGGACCAACACTCAGAGGAGCACTGGCCCGGGGGGAGGGGGCGGGTTTAAATAAAGATGACCCTCGGGCTCCGAAAACCCAAGGGAAAAAGATGCTAGGTGGCAAATGGTAAAACCAATGTTGGGCATTGCTGGAGGAGTTTTATTCAAGGCGAACTGTCAAGGGGTTCCCATTATAACCCAACCGTGTAAGGAACGCAAAATCAAGGAACATAACACCGGTATGACGGAAAACTAGGGCGGCAAGAGTGGAACAAAACAAAAGGCATAAGGCCGAGCCTTCCACCCTTTACCAAGTATATAGGTGCATTAAGATAAAAAAAATATAATAATGATATCCCAACAATAAACATGTTCCAACAAGGAACACACTCCAATCTTCACCTGCAGCTAGCAACGCTATAAGAGGGGTTGAGCAAATCGGTAACATAACCAAACAACGGTTTGCTAGGACAAGGTGGGTTAGAGGTTTGACATGGCAATATCGGAGGCATGATAAGCAAGTGGTAGGTATCGTAGCATAGGCATAGCAAAAGAGCGAGCATCTAGCAAGCAAAGATAGAAGTGATTTCGAGGGTATGGTCATCTTGCCTCCAAAGTTCTCCGAGTTGACGTTAGCTTGATCCTCGTAAGTGTACTCAACGGGCTCCTCGATCACGTACTCATCTCCCGGCTCTACCCAAAGCAAGAACGCAAGCAAAGGGAGACAGGATCAACCACATGCAATGCACAAACAACATGATGCAAAACATGTCATAAAATGCGGGATGCGGTATGCGATGCATATGCATGACTTGGAAAGGAATGATTGAACCTGGCCTCAACTTGTAAAACCAAGAGTGCCACTGGAAAGAGGAGTTGATTTTGGTCGAAATCGATATAAAGATCACCAGAAACAGATGCACGGTTTGCAAATGGCAAGCAAAACAAATATGGCACCGATCTGCGATTAACAGCACGAGGCCATCTAAATGCAGCGAGAACAACAAGCTACTGCACTCTAACATGGCAACAAAATACATGGCATTGCTCCACTCAAGATGCTTGACAAAATATGAACATTGAGCTACGACTAATTCACTCAATAACAGGTTCAAACAAGCATGGCAAAAGTGCAAAAGATAACAGGTTACAGACTTGGTGAAAATAAGATCAAGTCAGGAATTTAACATCAGGAAGCAATATTTAGAGCAAGATAACTACAGGCTACAGAAACATATCATGGCAAAGCAAGGCATGGCATGAAGCTACTCGAAGCATACAACAAAAGTCCCTTACTGACCATAAGCCAAAAGGAATCAGAAAATACAATGGCAACCATGTGAACATAGCAATTATCGTTAACAGATTCAGACTTAGTGAAAAACTGGAACATGGCAAAACATATATCAAGTAGGCATTACATGATAAACTAAGCATACACCCAGCAAGTAGACATGGCATGGAATCTAAACAAGAACAACGACATAGCATGAAAAGATCAACTACAACAAGCTCGGCAAAATTGCTAAACATGTTAACAATCTGCCAGGAACATTTTATAGCAAAAGTAGAGCTCGATTGACTCAAGCTAGTTTGCTCCATAAATGCAAACAAAGACATTGATGGATAGAGCACCACAATATCTACAAAACATCCTTACTGATCATGTTCAAAGAGGCACGGATCACTTGGTATCAACATGAACACATGGCATAAAAATAATGACAGGGCGAAGACTTAGAATATTTCTAAGTCCCTGAAATCAGCAACATTGAGAGGGCTACTTTGCATGCTTGTGCTAGTCACCACAGAGATCACAAAAATACATTGCATACACCCCTGTAAAGATGGCATGGCATACTTCAAAACTCATGTAGGGCTCAAGTTCATAGGAGGCACACATCAAACATGGCAAAAATGACAAAAATGCATTTGCTGATATGGAACTGAAACTAACAGAAACTAGCACTCTTCCAACAGCATTTAGGGCATCAAGATGAGCTCAAATGAACATGATGCACTAAGATGAAATGAAGTACTCATCGAGACGAACATTTCGATATGCTACACGCACGAATCGGAGCAACGGTGATGAAGTTATGACATGATGAAACATGCAAATAATATCTAGGGTTACGAGGGGAAAAGGGGTCAACCCGATCCGATCCAGATCCAGATCCGGGCAGCTACTGCAGCAGCTCGCGAAGCCCGAGGTTCATCGGCCGGAGATGGGGGTCGCCAGAGATGGAGGTCGCCGGACTGGGCGCGTTGGCGGTCGAGGGCGGCGTGGATCGAGGGGGCGGGGCGACGGGGTGCGGCTCCGGCGCGGGGCGGCCGGCCCGTGGTGATGCGGGCGCGGGGCGGCCGGACTGCGAAGGCGGCTGGCCGGCGAGGTCTACGGCGGCACGGCGGCGTCTAGTGGCGGCGGGCGGCAGCCGGGCGAGAGGAGGCGGGCGGCGCTGTTGAGGAAGACGGCGGGCGCGAGGAGATGGGCTCGGGGGCCCGATCCGGGCTCACCCGGGCCGCGGCGGTGGGAGGACGGGACGGACACGTGGCGCTCGTTCACTGGCTGGGCACGGCGGCGCGGTGTGTCCGGCCAGGGACAGACATTATCTGGCGGTGCAGATGTGTTGGGGGTAGGGTTAGGGGTGGAGGAGACCCGGAATTTCGGGGAGGAGGCCTTTATATAGAGGTAGAGGGAGCTAGGAGGCTCCAAATTGAGCATGGTTTTCTGCCACGTGATCGTGATCGAACGATCTAGATGATGGAGAGGATTTATGTGGGTTTTGGGCCATTTTGGAGGAGTGTTGGGCTGCAACACACATGAGGCCTTCTCGGTCCCTCGGTTAATCGTTGGAGTATGAAACGAAGTCCAAATGGTACGAAACTTGACAGGCGGTCTACCGGTAGTAAACCAAGGCCACATGACAAGTCTTGGTCCAATCTGGGCACGTTTAACACCCGCACACGAAAAGAGGTAGAAAGGGACACCGGAGGACATAGGAGCGCCGGAATGCAAAACGGACAACGGGGAAAATGCTCGGATGCATGAGACGAACACGTATGCAAATGCAATGCACATGATGACATGATACGAGATGCATAACAAAGACAAAAGCACAGGCCAACAAAAAGTCGACACGAGGAAATATCATAACTTAGAGCCGGAAATGGCAAGAGTTGGAATACAAATATGGCATGTTACATACAGGGTGTTACAACACTCCACCACTACGAAAGGATCTCGTCCTAAGATCTAGGACTGGAAAAACTCTGGGTAGTCAGAACGGAGGTGATCCTCGCGTTCCCAGGTGGCTTCACGGTTGGAATGATGTGACCACTTGACTTTTAGGAATTTTATAGACTTGTTGCGAGTCTTGCACTCAGTTTCTTCAAGAATAGCAACTAGGTGCTCATGATAAGACAGGTCTTCTTGGAGATCAATCTCTTCGAAGTTGATGGTGCGGTCAGGAGTCTTGAAACACTTGCGGAGCTGAGAGACATGAAACACGTCGTGCACGTTTGCAAAGTTGGAGGGAAGCTCAAGTTGATAGGCGAGATCGCCTCTTTTGCCAATGATCTTGAAAGGACCCACGTATCTAGGGGCAAGCTTCCCTTTGATACCGAAACGACGAGTACCTTTCATTGGAGAGACGTGGAGGTAGACATGGTCTCCGATCTCGAAAGCCAAGTCACGATGCTTTCTATCATAGTAACTCTTCTGGCGCGATTGCGCGACTTTGAGATTAGCACGAATGACTTTGCACATTTCTTCTGCCTCTGTGATCAAGTCATTTCCAAGAAGTTTGCGTTCACCAGTCTCTAACCAGTTAAGAGGAGTACGACACTTCCTTCCATAGAGAATCTCGAATGGGGCTTTGCCCGAACTCGCTTGGAAGCTGTTGTTGTAGGAGAACTCGGCATATGGAAGACAATCTTCCCACTTCATACTGAAAGAGATGACACAAGCCTTGAGCATATCTTCAAGAATTTGATTTACTCACTCGACTTAGCCACTAGTTTGAGGATGAAAGGCTGTGCTGAAGCGAATGTTGGTGCACATGGCCATCTGAAAAGAATCCCAGAACTTGGAGGTGAAGATGCTACCAGGATCTGAATATATCAACTGCGGAATGCCGTGCAGAGAGACAATCCTAGAGGTATATAGCTCTGCCAACTGAGCTGCTGTGATAGATTCTTTGATAGGAAGAAAATGAGCCACTTTAATGAGTTTGTCGATGACAACGAAGATAGCATCATTGCCACGCTTGGACTTTGGAAATCCAGTTGTGAAGTCCATCTCAATATGGTCAAACTTCCATTCTAGAATGGCAAGAGGTTGGAGGAGACCAGCTGGTCGCTGGTGTTCTACTTTCACTCTTCTGCAGACATCACATTCGTTCACGAACTGAGCAATCTCGCGCTTCATTCGAGTCCACCAATACGACTGCTTGAGGTCCTGGTACATCTTTGTACTTCCAGGATGAATAGAGAGGAGTGAATTGTGAGCCTCGTTCATAATGACTTTATGAAGGTCACCCTTAGGAACAACAATGCGATCCTTGAAGAATAGAGTATCCTTGTCATCAAGACGATAGCACATGTACTTGGGTTGACTCTTGGCAATCCCAATCTTGACCTTCTTCACCATAGCATCAAGAAGTTGAGCCTCGCGAATCTGATCTTCCAAAGTAGGAGAGACTTGGAGGTTGGCAAGAAATCCTTGAGGAACAACTTGTAGATTGAGTTTGCGGAAAGCTTCACAAAGCTCCGGTTGATAAGGCTTGAGAATCAGACTGTTGCAGTAAGCCTTCCTGCTCAATGCGTTAGCAATTACATTGGCCTTGCCTGGAGTATATTCAATACTCGGATTATACTCTTGAATCATTTCGACCCAAAGAGTCTGCCTGAGGTTGAGGTTGGGCTGAGTGAAGATGTACTTGAGACTCTTATGATCAGTGAAAATGTCCACTTTTCTTTCCAATAAGAGATGTCTCCAAGTTAAAAGAGCATGGACAACTGCCGCCAACTCGAGGTCATGAGTGGGGTAGTTCTTTTCATTGGGCTTCAACTGGCGAGAGGTATAGGCCACAACTTTCTTCTCTTGCATCAACACTGCACCAAGACCTTGAAGGGAAGCATCACAGAAGACCTCGAATGGTTTGGATTCATCAGGTGGAGTCAGAACTGGAGCAGTGACTAACTTCTCTTTCAGGGTGTTGAAAGCGATGTCACATTCAGGCGACCAGACGTACTTCACATGCTTCTGGAGAAGGTTGGAAAGAGGCTTTGCGATCTTTGAGAAGTTCTCAACGAACCTTCGACAATAGGTTGCGAGCCCAAGGAAGCTGCGGAGTTGCTTCACATTCTGAGGTGGTTCCCAATTCACAATTGCACACACCTTCTCAGGATTAACAGCTATGCCCTTGGCAGAGATGATATGTCCAAGGTAGAGAACCTCATTGAGCCAAAACTCACACTTTGAAAACTTCGCATAGAACTGATGTTCTCTGAGTTTATCCAGCACCAATCTCAAGTGCTTGGCATGATCCTCCTTGTTCTTGGAAAAGACCAAAATGTCATCGAGGTAGACCAAGACGAAGTCATTTGTGTAGGCGTTGAAGATGAAGTTGATCATGCAAGAGAATGTTGGAGGAGCATTGACAAGACCGAAAGACATGACAGTGTATTCATATGAACCATAGCTTGTTCTCAATGCTGTCTTGGGGATATCTTCTTCACGAATGTGAATCTGATGATAGCCCATACGGAGATCAAGCTTGGAGAATACTTGAGCACCTTTGAGTTGTTCGAAAAGCTCATTGATGTTGGGAAGTGGGTACTTGTTCTTTATGGTCTTCTTGTTCAATGGACAGTAGTCGATACAAAGTCGGTCCGTTCCATCCTTCTTCTTGACGAAAAGAACACCACAACCCCATGGAGAAGAACTTGGTCAGATGAGACCCATACGCTCTTTAATATCGAGTTGCTTCTTCGGCTCCTTCAACTCTTCAGGTCCAAGATTGTAAGGACGTTTGCAAACAGGTTCCGTGCCAGGCTCAAGATCGATGACGAATTCAACTGGCCGTTGCGGAGGCATTCCTGGAAGCTCTTCTAGAAAGACGTCTTGATATTCGCAAATGACTGGAATTTGCGAAATGGCATCCAGCTCACCCTTCTCATTGAGAGAAAGCAGTCGGATGGTATCATCACGAGCGGCAAAGACGATAAAATCCTTAGACGAATGAGTCAATTGAATCTGCCTGGCAGCACAATCAAGGTGAGCCTTGTGCTTAGAAAGCCAATCCATTCCGAGAATAAGATCAATATCCGAGTCGCCCAGAACAATAGGAGAAGCTAGAAATTTGTAGTCACCCAACGTGATAGTAACATCCGAGACGCAGATATTAGCTGTCATTTGCTTGCCCAGGGACACAATTGATAAGGATCTTTGCAAATGCTGATAATCGCACTCATACTTTGATGCGAAAGGTTTAGATATGAAACAATGCGATGCACCAGTGTCAAAAAGAACTTTTGCAGGAACATCGTTAACAGGAAGGTTACCCATGATGACATCTGATGAGTCCTCTCCCTGAGTTGCGTTCATCATGTTGACCTTGGCATGCTTGGGATTATGCTTGACCACTGCGGTGCTGGCAGACCTCACAGGAGGAGGAGGAAGATGCCTCTGATTGAAGCATTTGTTGGCATAGTGACCCTTCTGCTGAAACTTGTTGCACGTGACCTCCGAGAGCGGACGGTGATATGGAGCACTTGATCTTGGAGCATGAGACGAAGTCTTGTTCTAAAAGTCTGGGTTGGGTGGGTGGGAAGATCCATTGCCACCTTTGCTCTTCTGCTGATAAGGCTGACGGAACGGGGGAGGAGGAGGCAACCAATACTTTTGCTGCTTAGTAGCCACTTGAGTTAAGGAAGAAGGAGTTGCATCTCTGACTCGCTTCTTGGAAGCATTGCACTTGAGTTGAGCAGTCTCTTGTTTCAGTGCCATGTTGTAAAACTCATCGTACTTCTGAGGCTCAAAAAGCACAAGAGCAAGTTGGAGATCTTCTTTGAGGCCACCTCTGTACTGATAAATCATGCTCTTCTCGTCGGGGACGTCCTGCTTGGCGAAACGAGCGAGCTTCTGGAACATGATGTTATACTGGTAAAC
Organism: Triticum urartu; assembly: GCF_003073215.2. Classification (NCBI taxonomy): domain Eukaryota; kingdom Viridiplantae; phylum Streptophyta; class Magnoliopsida; order Poales; family Poaceae; genus Triticum; species Triticum urartu. The sequence goes on from NC_053025.1 coordinate 287,526,915, forward strand.
AGATAAGCTGCCTTTCTTCAGGTTGCGGAATTCCTCACGCTTGCTCTCAACAACACTCTGAGGAATGTGGTGAGATTTGAAGTCTTGACAGAATTCATCCTAGGTAATCACACGGCCTCCTCTGGAATCTTTGTATTGCTGAAACCATTCTGCAGCTTGGTCTTTGAGTTGGAACGAGGCAAACTTGACAAAGTCCTTAGGCCTGACGTTGCTGCACTCGAAATGCTTGCAGATATCCACGAGCCAATCATCAGTGTCTGTTGCCTCGACACAGTTGCTGAAGGTCTTTGGCTGATTAGCGAGGAACTGGTTGAGTGTAGCAAACAGATTCTGATTGTTGCCATGGCCATGATTCCCTTGGTTGCACTCTTGCAATATTTGCATGATCAGCTGCGTGTTTGCATTGGTAGCGGCCATCACAGCTTGCCATGCCTCCGGAGGTGGAGGTGGTGGTGGCGGATCAGGATTCGGAGTCGTACGCGTTGGAGGAGCCATCCTGGAGAGGGTGACATCCGTTAGCATCTTGACAGACAAATATTCAAGCTGAATCAAATGGATCGAAATTGCAACATATAGTCTTAACATCTGAACAAAATGAACGAATGAAATTCCAATTGAAATGGTCTCATTTCCATAAATTGAGAAGCCACTTAGATAGAGGTAGAAGAATAACACAACAAGGTACGGACAAGAACAAATACTTGGTGAGGATTACCCAATCACAAACCAAATATTTGCGGAAGAAATTCTAGAGGTACAAGAATTCCCACCTATGAAACTCCCGAATCTTTCCCGGTTATGCAATCAGGTGTTGGGGATACAGGGGAAGCATAATATATCACCCAAAGCTAGCAAATCCTACATCCAGCTGTATCCATCCTTCAACACATAACCAAGAAACCTTCGGAAATCATTTACCTCAACCTTCGAAAAGCATTCATTATACGAGTTATGGTGATACTCCCAAACTCCCGCCCCAGTACTGGGTGGTGTCGAGGTTATCTCACCAACAACTGCATAAAAGAGATTTTCGATGTCGGCGAAACTCAGGTATTCCAGAATTGCAACGATAAAATTGTGACGACAACACCTCGGATCTCAACTCCCTGGGACACTGCCACAACCCCTAAATGTCAGGAGGCACCAAGAACAATGTTCTCGTCACAAAACCATCGGAACGATCCAAGATACCCGCGTGATCCTAAAAAAATTAGTGAAATTTGAGAAGAGAAGAGTCAAAACTCTACGTTAGGATGCCTCACCAGAGCGACGAAGGGACTGAGGAGTAAAAAGAATCCTACTCTCTGATATATATAATCCTAAATGATTCAAAACATTTTTCTAGACTCAACAACCCCAACGATTCGATCAAGCAGGGGGCTCCTAAAGTCGGGGAAGGCTCTGATTACCAACTTGTAACGCCCTCGATGCAGCTATATCTCCCACGTGTCGAAGCACGACTTAGAGGCATAACCACATTGAAAGCAATGTCGCAAGTGAGGTAATCTTCACAACAACCCATGTAATAAATAAGGGAAAAGATACATAGTTGGCTTACACTCGCCACATCATACAAATAGCATAAATATCATTACATTCATCCAGTTACACTCAAGGTCCAACTACGGAACCAAAATGAAGATAAACCCCAAATGCAACAAAGTCCCTGATCGCCACAACTGGGCACCACTACTGATCGTCTGGAAAGGAAACATAGTATCGTCCTGAGTCCTCATCGAACTCTCACTTGAGCTCAGTTGAATCTCCTGGAGCGGTATCATCGGTCCCTGCATCTAGTTTTGGAAGGAATCTGTGAGTCACGGGGACTCTGCAATCTCACACCCTCGCGATCAAGACTATTTAAGCTTATAGGAAGGGTAAAAGGTATGATGTGGAGCTGTAGCAAGCGACTAGCATATATGGTGGCTAACATACACAAAAGAGAGCGAGAAGAGAAGGCAAAGGCACGGTTGAACAACTATGATCAAGAAGTGATCCTAGAACAACCTACGTTCAAGCATAACCCGAGACCGTGTTCTCTTCCCAGACTCTGCCGAAAAGAGACCATCACGGCCACACACACTTAGTTGATTCATTTTAATTAAGTTAATTTTAAGGTTATCTACAACCGGACATTAACAAATTCCCATCTGCCCATAACCGCGGGCACGACTTTCGAAAGATCAAAACCCTGCAGGGGTGTCCCAACTTAGCCCATCACAAGCTCTCATGGTCAATGAAGAATATTCCTTCTCCCAAGACAATCCGATCAGACTCAGAATCCCGGTTACAAGACATCTCGACAATGGTAAAACTAAACCAGCAAAGCCGCCTGAATGTGCAGACAAATCCCAATAGGAGCTGCACATATCTCATTCTCAAGGCACACTCAGATGAGCGCTCTGTACAACTAAAACCAAACCTCGAGTTTCCCCGAGGGGGCGCTGCAAAGGGGTCTAGTTTGGACCAACACTCAGAGGAGCACTGGACCGGGGGGTTTAAATAAAGATGACCCTCGGGCTCCGGAAACCCAAGGGAAAAAGAGGCTAGGTGGCAAATGGTAAAACCAAGGTTAGGCATTGCTGGAGGAGTTTTATTCAAGGTGAACTGTCAAGGGGTTCCCATTATAACCCAACCGTGTAAGGAACGCAAAATCAAGGAACATAACACGGGTATGACGGAAAACTAGGGCGGCAAGAGTGGAACAAAACACCAGGCATAAGGCCGAGCCTTCCACCCTTTACCAAGTATATAGGTGCATTAAGATAAACAAGATATAATAATGATATCCCAACAATAAACATGTTCCAACTAGGAATACACTCCAATCTTCACCTGCAGCTAGCAACGCTATAAGAGGGGCTGAGCAAAGCGGTAACATAGCCAAACAACGGTTTGCTAGGACAAGGTGGGTTAGAGGTTTGACATGGCAATATGGGAGGCATGATAAGCAAGTGGTAGGTATCGTAGCATAGGCATAGCAAAAGAGCGAGCATCTACCAAGCAAAGATAGAAGTGATTTCGAGGGTATGGTCATCTTGCCTCCAAAGTTCTCCGAGTTGACGTTAGCTTGATCCTCGTAAGTGTACGCAACGGGCTCCTGGCTGACCCAAAGCAAGAACACAAGCAAAGGGAGATAGGATCAACCACGTGCAATGCACAAAAAACATGATGCAAAACATGTCATAAAATGGGGGATGCGGTATGCGATGCATATGCATGATTTGGAAAGAAATGATTGAACCTGACCTCAACTTGGCAACAAAAGACATGGCAGGGATCCACTCAAGATGCTTGACAAAAGATGAACACTGAGCTACGGCTAATTCACTCAATAACAGGATCAAACAAGCATGGGAAAAGTGCAAAAGATAACAGGTTACAGACTTGGTGAAAATAACATTAAGTCAGGAATTTAACATCAGGAAGCAATGTTTAGAGCAACATAACTACATGCTATAGGAACATATCATGGCAAAGCAAGGCATGGCATGAAGCTAATCAAAGCATACAACAAAAGTCCCTTACTGACCATAAGCTAAAAGGGATCAGAAAAAACAATGGCAACCATGTGAACATAGCAATTATCGTTAACAGATTCTGACTTAGTGAAAAACTGGAACATGGCAAAACAGATATCAAGTAGGCATTGCATGATAAACTAAGCATACACCCAGCAAGTAGACATGGCATGGTAGCTAAACATGGCAAGAACAACAACATAGCATGAATGGATCAACTACAACAAGCTCGGCAAAATTGCTAAACATGTTAACAATCTGTCAGGAACATTTTATAGAAAAAGTAGAGCTCGATTGACTCAAGCTAGTGTGCTCCATAAATGCAAACAAAGACATGGATGGATAGAGCACCACAATATCTACAAAACATCCTTACTGATCATGCTCAAAAGAGGCACGGATCACTTGGTATCAACATGAACACATGGCATAAAAATAATGACAGGGCAAAGACTTAGAATATTTCTAAGTCCCTGAAATCAGCAACATTGAGAGGGCTACTTTGCATGCTTGTGCTAGTCACCACAGAGATCACAAAAATACATGGCATACACCCCTGTAAAGATTGCATGGCATACTTCAAAACTCATGTAGGGCTCAAGTTCATAGGAGGCACACATCAAACATGGCAAAAATGACAAAAGTGCATTTGCTGATATGAAACTGAAACTAACAGAAACTAGCACTCTTCCAACAGCATTTAGGGCATCAAGATGAGCTCAAATGAACATGATGCAATGAGATGAAATGAAGTACTCATCGAGATGAACATTTCGATATGCTACACGCACGAATCGGAGTAACGGTGATGAAGTTATGACATGATGAAATATGCAAATAATATCTAGGGTTAGGAGGGAAAAGGGGTCAACCCGATCTGATCCAGATCCAGATCCGGGCGGCTACTGTAGCAGCTCGCGAAGCCCGAGGTTCGTCGGCTGGAGATGGGGGTCGCCGAAGATGGAGGTCGCCGGACTTGGCACGTTGGAGGTCGAGGGCGGCGTGGATCGAGGCGGCAGGGTGATGAGGTGCGGCTCCAGCGCGGGGCGACCGGCCCGTGGTGATGCGGGTGTGGGGCGGCTGGACTGCGACGGCAGCTGGCCGACGAGGTCTACAGCGGCGCGGTGGCGTCCGGTGGCGGCAGCCGGGCGAGAGGAGGCGGGAGGCGCTTTTGAGGAAGACGGCGGGCGCGAGGAGATGGGCTCGGGGGCCCGATCCGGGCTCTCCTGGGCCGCGGTGGTGGGAGGCCGGGATGGACATGTGGCGCTCGTTCACTGGCTGGGCGTGGCGGCGCGGTGTGTCCGGCCAGGGACGGACATTGTCCGCCGGCGCGGATGTGCTGGGGCTAGGGTTAGGGGTGGAGGAGACCCGAAATTTCAGGGAGGAGGCCTTTATATAGAGGTAGAGGGTGCTAGGAGGCTCCAAATTGAGCACGGTTTTCAGCCACGCGATCGTGATCAAACGATCTAGATGATGGAGAGGATTTAGGTGGATTTTGGGCCACTTTGGAGGGGTGTTGGGCTGCAACACACACGAGGCCTTCTCGGTCCCTCGGTTAACCGTTGGAGTATCAAACGAAGTCCAAATGGTACGAAACTTGACAGGCAGTCTATGGTAGTAAACCAAGGCCGCATGACAAGTCTCGGTCTAATCCGGGAACGTTTAACACCCGCACACGAAAAGAGGTAGAAAGGGACACCGGAAGACATAGGAGCGCCGGAATGCAAAACGGACAACGGGGAAAATTCTCGGATGCATGAGACAAACACGTATGCAAATGCAATGCACATGATGACATGATATGAGATGCATAACAAAGACAAAAGCACACGCCGGCAAAAACCCAACACGAGGAAATATCATAACTTAGTGCCGGAAATGGCAAGAGTTGGAATTCAAATATGGCATGTTACATACGGGGTGTTACATTAGCTCTCAATAGTAGGACATGTTCACAACTTTCCAATTCATCCCCGATGAATCAGACCTGACACAACTCTAAGCAGTAGCAGGCATGACAAAGAAGCATGAATGAGTAGGCACATCAGGGATCAAACAACTCCTGCTCATGCTAGTGGGTTTCATCTATTTACTTTGGCAATGACAGGTCATGCAGAGGAAAAGGGGTTCAATTACCGCATCATGTAACAGTTGAATCATTGTTGTCCTAATGCAGTAAAAGAGAGTAGGAGCGAGAGAGTGGGATTGTATCAGAATGAACAAGGGGGTTTTGCTTGCCTGGCACTTCTGAAGATAGTATAGTTCTTCATCGGTGTCATCGAACTCATCGCCGGAACAACATCTACTGAAGGGGACAAATACCGGCAAACAAGGAAGAACACAATCAATGCAACGCAACAATATGATGCATGATCATGACATGTCGATATGCTGTGTTTTGAGCTAATGCAACTAGCAACAGGTTAAATGGAGTTGGTTTGAACCCAAGATTCAAATTCTCCACATGTGGTTATTTAAATGACATTCATTTCATTTGTCCTAAACAGTAGTCATAAGTTGTTCAAAAGATTGGATTTTTCTAATCATTTTTCATATATAACTTATTTCATTTGGAGTTATAGATTATTTTCTATGAATTTTAGAAGTTTTAGCTATTTTCTAGAATTTCCTAAATTAATAAAATGCCAGAAAGGCTTTATTGCGTCAGCATGACAGCAGAATGACATCAGTAGGTCAACCGGGGTTGTTCCAAGTCAAACCTGACGTGTGGGGTCCACACGTCAGTGACACGGGGGCTAAACCCGGTCAAACCCGATGTTGACTGGGTTTGACCCTGCAGTAGGGCCCGCTGTCAGTGGCTGTTAGGGTGATTAGCTGGCTGGGTTAGCACCTAATGACGTCCACATCATCAGTCACCGGAGTTTCGCCGGTGATGACTATTTCGCCCGACGGAGATCGTCGGGATTTTGCTGCAGCCCACGGTTTGATGCGGGGTTTGCTCCTATGTTTTCCTGGGAGCGAGCTGCGTCGACCAGTGGTGGTGGCCGGAGCTGCAGTGGCTAGGATCAATGGCAGCGACCAGAACAGCGGCGGCCAGAGTTCGGACAGGTTCGGTTGGCGCTAGGGGCACAGCAGGTCGAACGGGTGGATGCGCCCGGCTCCTGGGAGCATGCTGAGCACGGGGTGATGCTCAGGCGCAAGTTTTAGTGGCTGCAGCTGCAGTGGCCACATGGCCTGCGGTGAGAAAGCTTTTGGGCAGGGTGGCACTAGAGCTAGGGGATGAGCTGGCGACAGGGCTTGGGGCGAAACGACGAGGAGCTCACTTCGAGTGGAAGGGGATGATCCGAGGGCTCGAGGACGGGCGGGATCAGATGAATCAGGCGACGGCATCCGGCGGCCGTGGACGGGGAAGAAACGCCGCACCGTCGTCTTGGGGGCATCCGAGCTTCAGTGGTTCGGCGTAGAGGGGCTTGGGGTCCAGGCGGAGCTCGGGGTCACGGCCACGGTGCAAGGGAACAACGGTGGGCGCAGCGGCGACGGCGTGCTCGGGCAAAGAGGGAGAGAGCAGAGGAGGGGGAGGAGCGAGGGAGAGTGAGAGAGCCTGGGGGGTGCGTGGCGTCTCCAGGGGTCGAGGCGTAAGCACGCAGCCTGGAGGTGGCCGGCATGTGGCCACGCGCGGCGGCACACGCGCTCGCCACCAAGCTGCTTCGAGGCGAGGGGGAGGAAGATGACAAGGAGGAGGAGGTGGGCTGGGCCGGCCACTTGGACCGCCAGGTGGGCTGCACAGGTAAGTTAGGTAGGTTTCCTTCCTTTTCTATTTTTCTTCTATTTTCTATTTTCTGCAATTTGTTTTGATTTAGCAAAAATGCCAAACCACTTTGTAAAATGCTCAAAATATTTGTGGCACTTGGGAAAATTATTTCCCACAGCCCTCAAATGCTTTCAAGATTATTTGGAAATTTAAAGATATTTATAGAATTTAATTATTCAAATTCAAACACTTATGAATTAACTCCAAAATCCAGAAATGTCCTAGAAATGTGTGCATCATTTTTGGGAGAAGTTTTCACCCATTCCAAAATTGATGAACTTTTCTAAAGGCCAATTTGGGTAGATGGAAAAGATTTAATTTGACCCTAGTCGTATTTCAGTTGCTGCAAGGGTTTATCAGTCCCCATTTCAAGTTTAATTAAAACTTGGACATGATGCAACACAAGATGCTAGGACTAAGCATTACCAGAACTAGGGATGTGACAGGGGACGGCCAGCCTAGCCGACCCACTCCCGCACCCCCTGGCCTACTAGGCCTCCTCCCTCCCCGTGACCTAGCACCACCCCCACTACTCCCACTAGCCCCCACCCCCCCCTCGTCCCACTCCTCCTATACCTCCCTCCCCCGATCCAGATTAGATTGAGGCGTCAGGGTCCGATCCCGAGCGTGCCTCGCCGTGGTTCCCGTGGAAGCCATCGCCGTCGCTCACCACCTCGCCGGAGTCCCCTCGCCGCCTCGACCCCGTCGCCGACCCCGGACGCCACCGTTCGCCATCTCCGCTGTCACCCCGCCGGACGCCTCCTCATCTCCTCCCAAGCAGCCTCCTCGCACCTCGCTGAACCTTCTTCTCACGACGCACATGAGGACCCCAACCCTCTCTACCCCCTGCCCCACAATCCCCGTGGTTGGATTTCGGGTTCCTGCAGACCCTTGAGGTTCGAACACTAGGGTGCGCGCGGAGATTTCACCTTCTACCTACCTGCACCCCTCCGTCTCGCTAAGATCTAAGCTATGGAAAGAACAGCACAAGAGACACATGGTTTATACTGGTTCGGGCCACCGTTGTGGTGTAATACCCTACTCCAGTGTGTGGTGTGGTGGATTGCCTCTTGGGCTGATGATGATGAGCAATACAAGGAAGAACAGCCTCGCGAGGGTCTGTTCTTGGCTGGGGGATGAACTGCTAGGAGGAGTTTAGTCACCCTTCTCTCTCTCTCTCTTCTCGATTCTCTCTCCCTCTACCCTGGGGGTGGCTAGTCCTATTTATAGGCAAAGGCCCTGGGCCTCTTCCCAAATATTGAGCAGGAAGGGCGCCAACAATTGGCCATTTCGAAGGGGGACATCTGGTACACTTATCCTGACTAAAGTTGGTCCTCGCCTGCCAAAGGCTCTGGTGGTGATGATGGCTTGGGCTCCACAATGACTTCCTCCCTGCCGTTAGGCTGGTCTTGGTCTCGTTGCACCGAAACGGGTGCCTTTGCTTGATGCTCTCGCCTGTGCTTGCTCCCTTTGCACCAAAGAGGAAAGGAGGACACTGCGCGGGCTGGCGCCCGCCTGGCACCCTTGGTCGTCATGGCTTGCGTCACGGGCACATCGTGAGGTACCCCGCCTTGATCTCTCCGCCTCCTTGCGAGCCAGCCTGATGAGGCCGTGCCTGAGGAAGCTCTGTGTCGTCTGCCCCGCGAGGCTTGACCCCTCGCGAGGGTCTTGGGTCTGTGTTGATGAAGATGGGCCATGCTGGGCCCCTCCACGAGCCACGCCGCAGGCCGCAGGCAGGCAAGTCTGGGGACCCCCGTTCCCAGAACGCCGACAGTAGCCCCCGGGCCCAAGGCGCGCTCGGACTTGGCCGTGCAGGGAGGCGAAAGGGCAAGTGCGAAGCGCCGCGGGCCCTAACAGCCTGCGGCCTTGGGCGCCGCGTGGCGGTTGATTGGACATGAGCGTCTCCACTTCCCCACGGCGCCTTGGCAACTGCACGGATTGGACAAGTCCCTGCATGCAAAGCGGGTCATGATTACCTGCGATCGTGGGGGCCGATGGTTGGCCCTCGCCGGTTATAAGTACGGATCGGCGCGCACCCTTCCAGTTCATTCCCCCTTGCTTCTCCTTCTTCTTCATGGCCCCGTCGAGGAGGTTCTCGGCCGCAGAGAAGGGGAAGGCTCGCCTGGTTGAGCCTGCCTCTCCGCCGCCCAAGCGCGGCCGAGGGCGCCCTCGCGAACATCCTGTGGCCACCACGGCAGCTCCCCACGGTCGTGGAGACGATTTCCAGCACGGTGACGGGCAGACTGCTGCGGCCAGGGGGCGTGCTTCGGTCGCACGTTCCCCTAGGCCACGCTTTCATGCTGCAGAGGTCAGAGGTACTGCCGGAGTTCGTTGTGTGGTCGGCGGAGCCGACTAGCACCCGGCTTCAACTTCCTCGCTTCCTCCTCGGCGAGCTCCCGGCCAGCGCCCTGGGCGGCCTCTGGCTTCAGGCAGACGGCTGCTGCAGCCGGGCCTCATGGGCTTCACTGGAGGCCTCCGCAGCCGGGAGCCTGGCCTTGACCCGCGGTTGGCAGACGTTTTCCCGCACGCGTGGCCTGAGCCGTCAGTGCACCCTGCACTTCAAGTTTGACGGCAATGCCACCCTCTACGTGATGGTGTTTGGGGAAGATGGTCGCCGCGCAGGGTGCTGCCCTGAGGACGATGACCGCGGCCGGGAACCCAGCCCCGGCGATGATGGAGAGGACAGTGCTCGCGTGATTGGCGGCGGTCAGGGTTCCCCAAGCTTCACCGGTTCTTCTTCAGGCGGCGACTCTTCTAGCGATGGCCGTGATTGGCGGCGCTCAGGTGGTAGCGTGTCTGCCCACTGTCGCGCTTCGGTGAAGCACGAGAGGGAGTCTGCCTGAGCCCTGGAGGCAGCTCAAGTCTTCCCTGCAGGCCGGTGTGAGGCGAGCTGCGCCTGATTTGTTCTTTCTTTTCCTGTTTCCTGCGTAAAAAGACAGTAGCGTGGAGCCCCGCGGGGGCGTGTTTGGGTTATTGCTGTTAAACATTGCTTTGCTTCTGTTATCGTGCCTTCCGGCTACATGCCCGCGCGTGGATAGTTCCCGGCCCCAGCCGTGGGGGGCGACCGACCCAGGCCCTGTGTTCGTGTCGCGGTGCCCGTGGGGCACGGACTGGAGGGGTGCTCCTGTAATGGACCCAGGTCGCGAAACCTTTGAACGACTAGGACAGGAACACTCGTGAGGGCACTCGGCTGCCCCCCTCGCGAGGCCTTGCATAAGAGAAATCGAGGCAGGAGAGTGAAAAGTCGAAGAACCATGAGCCAAAGACGGCAACAGCTTCAATAAGACTTCGAATGAGAATGAACAAGCCAACTGCGGAAAGCAAATGAAAAAGGCGCGTCCGGCACCTAATCTAGTCTTCGACGTCTTCTCACCAGCACGGAGCTAAGTGCTGCCACTGGGCGTGGGAGGGAGCCCCAGGGCCTGAGGCCGGTGCTCCTAAGACTCCGGGGCGTGTACAGCCCGAACTCATTATTACGTGAGAGTGTCACGGGCGGCGAGCTTCACAGGCGTTGGCCTTCTTCACAGGCTCCGGGCCTTTCTTGGGGGAAGCAGGCTTCACGGGCATTTGCCCTCTTCACAGGCTCCGGGCCCTTTCCAAAACGCGACAGCTTCACAGGCATTCGCCTTCTTCACAGGCTCTGGGCCTTTTCCAAAACGCGACAGCTTCACAGGCATTCGCCTTCTTCACAGGCTCTGGGCCTTTTCCAAAACGCGACAGCTTCACAAGCATTCGCCTTCTTCACAGGCTCTGGGCCTTTTCCAAAAAGGATAATCTTCACAGGCATTCGCCTTCTTCACAGGCTCTAGGCCTTTTTAGGGGTAGAACCTCCGGAGGTGCTGGATTTTCCATGCGTTCTGGACCGGCACCCCCTCCTGAGTCTCCAAGCGCGCGGAGCCGGGCCTGGAAACATGAACAACCTTGAACGGGCCCTCCCACATGGGAGAGAGCTTGTGCAGTCCCTCCCTGGAGAGAACCCGCCTGAGCACGAGGTCTCCTACCTCAAGAGTTCTGGGGCGGATGTTATGGCAGTGATATCGTCGCAGTGCTTGTTGGTACCTCGCCGCTCGCAGCGCGGCTTCTCGGCAACGTTCCTCCCCCAGCACGAGGTCCATCCCCCGCATGGCGTCCTGCTGCGCCTCGTCGAACGCCAGGACCCGCGCGGAGCGACGTATGACCTTGTGAGGGAGGACCGCTTCGGCTCCGTAGACCAGGAAGAACGGGGTCCCTCCAGTCGGCTTGGTCGCGGTTGTGCAGATGGACCACAACACGGACTGAAGCTCGTCGTACCGACCTCTGCCACAGGCCTCCAGCTTCTTCTTGAACGTCCTGGTCTTGAGGCCCCTCGGGACCTCTGCGTTGGCTCGCTCGGCCTGGCCGTTGCTTCGAGGGTGCACCGCCGAAGCGTAGCATATCTGCGTTCCAAGGTTAGCACAGTATGTTTTGAAGAGGTTACTGGTGAATTGCGAACCGTTGTCTGTGATGATGCGGTTCGGCACCCCGAACCGGCTCACGATGCCCCTGATGAACTTGACCGCGGAACCCGCGGGGATGGTGCGGACGGCCTCTACTTCAGCCCACTTGGTGAACTTGTCCACGGCGATGTAGAGGTAGCGGTAGCCCCCTGGCGCCCGAGGAAACGGGCCCAGGATGTCCAGCCCCCAGACTGCGAATGGCCACGAAAGGGGTATAGTCTGCAGGCCTCCTGCCAGCTGATGGATTTGCTTGGCGTGGAACTGGCAGGCCTCACAAGCTTTCACCAGTTCGACGGTGTCATTGAGTGCGGTGGGCCAATAAAACCCACTGCGGAACGCCTTGCCGACGAGGGTCCGTGATGATGAATGATGTCCACAGTCTCCGCCATGTATATCTTCCAGCAGTTCCTTTCCTTGCTCCCTGGAGATGCAGCGCAGGGATACATCGTTTGGTCGCTTCCGGTAGAGCTCTCCATCCTTGATGCAGTATGCCGTGGCCTGCCGTGCCACACGCTCCGCTTCCTCCTCCTTCTCCTGCAGGGTCCCTTGTGTTAAGTAACTCCGGAGCTCCATGGTCCAGCACCCCTCCTGAGGTTCCATCGTCAGGAGCAGGCGTGCTCCTGAGGCAGGGCCACAAACCAGGGCTCCTGAGGCAGGTGGCTGGGGGAGCTCCTCCCGAGACTGAGCCGTGTTTGACAATGACAGCAGGGCTGAGGGCTTGAAGAGCCGCTCCTCGAAGACGCCAGGCTCCTGAGGTAACCGCCTGGACGCCCGTTTGGTGATGTCGTCGGCCTCCCGATTGGTGCCACGGGGCACATGCTGCAACTCCAACCCCCAGAACTGCTTCTCCATCCTGTGGACCTCCGCAAGGTAGGCTTCCATGTGCTCATCTTTCGGCTCGTACACCTTGTTGGAGAAATTGACAAGGAGCTGTGAATCGCCCTTGATGGTGAGGCGTTTCACCCCCAGGGCAGCTGCGGCCTTCAAGCCCGCTATTAAACCTTCATACTCCGCTATGTTGTTGGAGACCTTTTTACCTTGCTGGAAACAGAGCTGTACAGCGTAGTAGAGCTTGTCCTGAGTGGGCGATATAAGCACCGCCCCAGCCCCAGCGCCATGTCTGGAGAACGCCCCATCGAAGTACATGACCCAGCCTTCTGGCGCCTCGCTTCCCGGGGAGAGGGACCGATCCTCGTCGGCCTTGAGGCCTAGTGCCTCCGTCCATTCTGCCACAAAATCCGCTAATGCTGCTCCCTTGATGACTCTGGTCGTGCTGAATTCGAGCTCAAACGCTTGTAGTTCTATGTTCCACTCAGCGACCCTTCCAGCTAAGTTAGGGCTCATGAGCACTCTCTCCAGGGGGAATGATGAGACGACCTTGATGGGGTGACCTTGAAAATAGTGCCGCAGCTTGCGCGAGGCCACCAGTAGCGCGAGGAGGAGCTTCTGAGGCATGGGGTACCGTGCCCTCGCGTCCCGCAACACCGTGCTGACGAAGTACACTGGGTGCTCAACGAGGTTGGGTGCGTCAGTGCTGGTGGCGCCCTCCGGAGACCATGGCGCCTCCTGAGGCGATGAGGCCTCCTGAGGCTGGCCATCTGGGAGAGGGGCCTCTTCCGCCTCCGGTGCACTCCTCTGCAGCGGCTGATCCTCCTCAGCCATGGTGGCGGTTTCTCTGGGCCTTCCTTGTTCCTGTTTTGCCTTGTCCCGGGCTGCTGCTGTGGTTTTGATTCGACGCTCCTCCCTAACCGCCACCAGGGCTGCGCTGGCAGAGTAGGGAGTGGCGGCGAGGTAAAGCACCAGGGGCTCTTGAGGGCGCGGGGCCACCATGACCGGAGGGCTGGTCAGGTATCTCTTGAGATCCTGGAACGCCTTGCGGCCTCTTGAGTCCATTCAAAGGGCCCCTTTTTCTTCATTAGTTGGAAGAAGGGCAGCGCTCGCTCCCGCAACTTGGAGATGAAGCGCCCCAGCGTAGCCACGCGCCCAGTGAGCTTCTGCATTTCTCTGAGGGTCTTTGGCGGGCTCATGTCCTCGACCGCCTTGACCTTTTCCGGGTTAGCCTCGATGCCTCGGTGGGACATGAGGAAACCCAAGAGCTTGCCCGAGGGGACTCCGAACACACACTTCTCTGGGTTGAGCCGCAGGTTCACTGCGTTGAGGCTCGCGAAGGTTTCCTCCAGGTCTTGTATCAGGGTCCTGGCCTCCCGAGACTTCACCACAATGTCATCGACATAAGCCTCAACATTCTTCCCGAGCTGCGGGCCCAAGGTGATGTGCATCAGCCGCTGAAAGGTCGCCCCTGCGTTACGCAGCCCGAACGGCATGCACGTGTAGTAGTACACCCCACACGGGGTTAGGAAGGCTGTCTTTTCGACGTCTTCTACCGCCATCTTGATCTGGTGATACCCAGAGAAGGCATCCAAGAAGCATAGCAGGTCGCATTCTGCGGTGAATCGACGATCTGGTCGATGCGGGGGAGCGGGAACGGATCTTGCGGGCATGCCTTGTTGAGGTTGGTGAAGTCGACACACATGCGCTCCTTCCCTCCCTTCTTTGACACACATGCCAACCAATCCGGGTATCCGACCTCGCGAATGACCCCAGCGGCTTCTAGTTTGCGGGTCTCTTGGACGATGAAGGCCTGCTTTTCTGTGGACTGCCGCCTTGCCTTCTGCTTCACAGGGCGCACGTTGGGGCACACGTTGAGGTGATGCTCGATTACGCTCCTAGGGATCCCTGCTAACTGGTCAGGCTCCCAAGCGAATACCTTCTTGTTTGCACGCAGGAACCTGACCAGGGCCTCCTCCTGCTTGGGCTCGAGGTTGGCGCCTATGGTGAAAGTGGCATGGGTGGACCCGTCCTCATCGATGGGTATCTGCTTGGTTTCTGCCTTGTCTTGGGTGAACAACTATTTCTTCTTGGCGGGTGCAGCCCCCTTGTGCTCGTGGGTCTCCGAGTCGGCGGGCTGTGCCGACGCCGCCGTCTTGAAGGCGAGCTTGAGCACTCGCAGCGCGTCTCCGGTGTCCCCGTGCACGGTGAGGACACCGCTGCTCCCGGGCATCTTCATGAGGTTGTACGCCGGGTGCGTTGCGGCCATGAACTGGGCCAGCGCTGGGTAGCCGAGGATGGCGTTGTAGGGGAGGCCGATGGGGGCGATGTCGAAGTCGACCAGCTCCGTGCGGAAGTTGTTGTAGGTGCCGAAGGTTACTGGGAGCCGGATCTGTCCCAAGGAGCTGGATGATCCACCCCCAACGCCTGAGAAGGGACGGCTGGGTTGCAGCCGTTCCAGGGGTATGCAGAGGAGGTTGAAGGCCTCAACCAAGAGCACGCTGAGGCCCGCACCGCCATCGATGAGAGTTCTGGTGATGGCCACCTGGCAGATGGTGGGGGTGCACAGCATGGGGAGCGCACCCGAGAAGGCCTAGTTGGAGGGGTGGTCCTCCGAGCTGAAGGTCAGGCCGGCCTTGGGCGCCGCCCGGTTCGGGAGAGCCCCCTGCCGCGTGGAAGCGGCGCTGACCCGGCGGATGAACGGCTTGACGTGGTGACTTGTAGGCGGCGCCTGCGAGCCGCCCAGGAGGGCCGCGACGACCGGGGGTGTTGGTGTAGCCTGGTGGGCGGGGAAGAGGCTGCGGAGCTCTTCCCAAGAGGCCACGGAGGCTGCCGGCAGGTGGAGCAGCCATGCGCGCGGAGCGCCGGTGAGGGCCGTGGGGAGCCAGTTGGCCATGACCCTATCGTCACGTCCAGCTTTGAGGATGGCCTCCTCGTACGCCAGCAAGAAGGCCAGCGGATCAGTCGCGCCGCTGCAGCACGGCGGCGTTATTGGCTTGAACTTGTCCGGCCACCGTACCCGTTGCAGGGCTGGGGCCAGGGCTCGGAGCCCCCTCGCCCCTGTGCTGGCGCCGGCGGCCGGAGCGGGCGACGCTCTACTCATCGCGAGGCAGGTCGTGGCGGTGGCGGAAGGGAAAACTCCGGTGCACCCCTACCTGGCGCGCCAAATGTCGGATTTCGGGTTCCGGCAGACCCTTGAGGTTCGAACAATGGGGTGCGCGCGGAGATTTCGCCTTCTACCTACCTGCACCCCTCCGCCTCGCTAAGATCTAAGCTATGGAAAGAACAGCACAAGAGACACAGGGTTTATACTGGTTCGGGCCACCGTTGTGGTGTAATACCCTACTCCAGTGTGTGGTGTGGTGGATTGCCTCTTGGGCTGATGATGATGAGCAATACAAGGAAGAATAGCCTCGCGAGGGTCGGTTCTTGGCTGGGGGGATGAACTGCTAGGAGGAGTTCAGTCACCCTTCTCTCTCTCTCTCTCATCTCGATTCTCTCCCTCTACCTTGGGGGTGGCTAGTCCTATTTATAGGCAAAGGCCCTGGGCCTCTTCCCAAATATTAAGCGGGAAGGGCGCCAACAATTGGCTATTTCGAAGGGGGACATCTGGTACACTTATCCTGACTGAAGTTGGTCCTCGCCTGCCAAAGGCTCTGGTGGTGACGATGGCTTGGGCTCCATAATGACTTCCTCCCTGCCGTTGGGCTGGTCTTGGTCTCGTTGCACCGAAATGGGTGCCTTTGCTTGATGCTCTCGCCTGCGCTTGCTCCCTTTGCACCAAAGAGGAAAGGAGGACACTGCCCGGGTTGGCGCCCGCCTGGCACCCTTGGTCGTCATGGCTTGCGTCACGGGCACATCGTGAGGTACCCTGCCTTGATCTCTCCACCTCCTTGCGAGCCAGCCTGATGAGGCTGTGCCTGAGGAAGCTCTGTGTCGTCCGCCCTGCGAGGCTTGACCCCTCGCGAGGGTCTTGGGTCTGTGTTGATGAAGATGGGCCGTGCTGGGCCCCTCCTCGAGCCACGCCGCAGGCAGGCAAGTCTGGGGACCCCCGTTCCCAGAATGCCGACACTCGTGCTCACCACGTCGATCACCCGTGCCCCCTAGGCGTGCCTGCCAGTGCACTGCGCGCGTGCGTCATGCGCCCGGCCTTGCCTGCTGCTGCAGGAGCAGCAAATGTCGTCGTCCTTCCCGCCCGCCTATGCATCGTCGTGCTCACGCGCCTCCCCGCTGTCGCTGCTCCTCGCCCACTATTCGCCGTGCCGCCCACCGCCGTGCAAGCACTGCGCCTGCCTGGCCCTGCCACCTTGCTGGCCGACCATGCCGCGCCTGGCCTCGTTCGCCGGCAGCCGCTCACTGCTCCCTGGCCGCTCGCGCGCCCGCGGCCTCAAGTGCCGCGTCGCTTCTGTTGTTGCTGCGTGCCGCCGTGCCACACCCACCTCGCCTCACTGACCCCTACCAGGCACGCCGCTGCACGCGCACGAGCGCGTCGGCCCTTCTCGCCACCTCGATCGGCCTCCCCGCTCCATCCGGGTCTAGCGGCCGCTGCGCCCGTTCGGGCTACGCCCGCCTCGCCCTGCGCCCGATAAACCCCTGCCAATGACGAGGGGGTACCCTAGAACGATTTAAAATAAAAAGAAAAAAATGTTAAAATAAATAAATTAGTAATTAATTAAGTTAATTAATTCTGTTCAACTAAACTAAATAAATTTAGTTAACCTAATCAAGTAATTAAACTAATTAGCTTTGTTCAAATAGAATTGAGTCAGTGACGAATGGGTCCCACCTGCCAGGGTTGACCTAGTCAACATTTCGTCCTGCTGACATCATGCTAGTGTCCGGTTGACATCATAATTGCATTTTCTAATTGTATTAATTCTGTTAATTCCAAAAATGAATTAAAACTTTGAAAAATAATATGAAATAAACCGTAACTCGGATGACAATACTTTGTACATGAAAGTTGCTTAGAACGACGAGAAGAATCCGAATACGCAGTCCATTCGTCCGCCACACGTCCCTAGCACAGTGAACATGCAACAACCCACCTCCGTTTCATCTGCCCGAAAACGTGAAACATCGGGAATACTTTCTAGATATTTTCCCCTTCGCCAGTAGCACCTAGTACTGCGTTATGTCAACCCTAGCACCGCGTATTGCCATGTTATGCTTTGTGATGCTTTGACTGCTCTGTTATTTATTGTGTTCCCCTCCATTACTTCTTTTTGGTAGACCCCGAGACCATTTCCCATACCCCCCTGACCGACTACATCGAGGACGACTCTTCCTTCTTGCCAGAGCAACCAGGCAAGCCCCCCCCCCCTTGTTCATCCCAATATCGCCTACTCTTTCCCTCTACTGCTTCCATTACAGTAGTGTAGCTATTACTGCTTTCGAATGAACCTATTCTACTGCATAGCATGTCCTTGTCACTTCTATTTTTAACTTTACCTGCAATCCTAAATGCTTAGTACAGGATGCTAGTTTATCATCAGTGGCCTTACACTCTTGTCCGTCTGCCATGCTATACTACTGGGCCATGATCACTTCGGGAGGTGATCATAGGTACATAAACTATATACTTTTACATTACCTATGTTATTGTTCTGAGATGGAGGCCGACGGGACAGGTGGTTCCACCTAGGAAGTGGTGGGCCTAGGTTCCCGGCAGCCCCTGATTGTTACTTTGTGGCGGAGCGACAGGGCAGGTTGTGACCACCTAGGAGACACGTGGGCCTGGTCCCTGGTCGGCGTCTGCGGATACTTAACACGCTTAATGAGATCTGGATATTTGATCTTAGTCTGGCCACTGGCCTATACGCACTAACCAACTGCGCGGGAACAGTTATGGGCACTCGATGTCGTGGTACCAGTCGAAGCCTTGTTGACGCCAGCGACTGAGTGGCGCGTGCCAGGTTGGACCGCATAACACAACTTCCTTTGTAATGGAGGTTGCTAGGTCTGCTCACCGGCCACCCTCGCAACATGCAGGTGTGCATTGGGCGATGGGCCCAGACCCCTACTCTTAGGATTTAGATCGGTGTGGTGACCTCTCTGTTGTGCGTAGGTAGGGCTGTGACGTGTTGATCTTCCGAGGTCGGGCATGACCCAGGAAAGTGTGTCCAGCCAAAGGGATCGAGCGTGTTGGGTTATGTGGTGCACCCCTACAGGGAAGTTTATTTATTCAAATAGTCGTGTCCCTCAGTAAAAGGATGACCTGGAGTTGTATTCTGACCTTATGACAACTAGAACTGGATACTTCATAAAACACACCTCTTACAAGTTCCAGAGACAACCCGATGATCGCTTGCCCACAGGGTAACAAGGGGAGGATCGCCTGGTAGGATTATGCTATACGATGATACTTGGTTAACATACCAGCTACTCTCTTCTACATGCTTCAAGATGGAGGTTGCCAGAAGCATAGTCTTCAATAGGACTAGCTATCCCCCTCTTATTCTGGCATTATGCAGTTCAGTCCACAGATACTACCCATTTTGTTGATACCAATGCATATGTAGTGTAGATCCTTGCTTGCGAGTACTTTGGATGAGTACTCATGGTTGCTTTGCTCCCTCTTTCCCCCATTTCCTTTCTTCTCAGATGTCGCAACCAGATGCTGGAGCCCAAGAGCCATACATCACCGTCGACGATGACTCCTACGACACCGAGGGTGCCTACTACTACCTGTAGGCCACCTCGAGCAGGAGTAGTTAGGAGGGTCCCAAGCATGAGGCAAGCGCCTCTTTCGATCTGTATCCTAGTTTGTGCTAGCCATCTTATGGCACCTTGTTTAACTTATGTATGTACTCAGATATTGTTGCTTGAGCAAACTCGCCTATGATCGAGCATTTGTATTTGAGCCCTCGAGGCCCTTGGCTTGTAATATTAAAGCTTGTATGACTTTGTGTTTAGAATTGTGTTGTGATATCTTCCCGTGAGTCCCAGATCTTAATCATAGACATTTGCGTGTATGATTAGTGTATGATTGAATCGGGAGCGTCACAAGTTGCTATCAGAGCTGACTGCCTATAGGTAGCCCCCTTTCCAACTCCTTGGACAAAGTTGAGTCTAGTCCTTGAAAAACTTTTATTAACATTGTTGTGTGGCTTACGGGCCCACCTCACAAATAGGTGGTGTTAGGATCTTTTATTCCTCGTGTTTACCCTGGGAATCTGATATCTCTTCTATTCGGGATAAATGTTTCGCTAACTCTAACCTTATGTTCTCATTACTACTTCCTCCCGGAGAGCCCCTCATTCCAGATGGTCACTTGGTGTACCAGAACACTACGAAGATACTCTCCGATGTTCTCCTGAGAACTTGTGCTCATCATCTTTGCAATTCCTTACCATTGTTATATCCTTATGGATAATTAAATACACTTGCCATTCATACATTCATTCCCGTTGCTCTTGTTATTACACGATTCCATGAAACATTCCAATATCCCGAGAATCCATTGTGCCTACTGCCTTGCAGCTCTATTTCCATTTGAATACATCTACGGATAATTCCCCATGCTTATCGAGGATTCTTTCATCCCTAGTTGCTCATGTGGATCGCAATAGTCTTCGAAATACCATCCGGTCTTCCAATAATCCCCTGCTAACTATTGCTCTGCAAATACTTCTTTGCTTGCATCGTGGATACTTTCCATATGTCTAGCGATATTCATTAGTATCCTTTGTCATCGTCATTTTGGACATTTGATTCAATATGGTTGTGAATGCATGTAATCATCAGTTGTTCCCTAGAAATTATCCTTCCGGCTCAGACGTCACTGCTGACTTCAGCTGGTTCTCGGCAAATCAAACATTGATTTATTGTCGATATACGTCTATTCAACTTACTTGTCTTTTGATCAGAGCCTCTGCTTCTGATCCCCCGATTTGGAAATCTTAATTCCTTTGTATTTAAGCGTTGAAATTATCCAGATACTTGTATATTCTGATGCCTTTGCATTACTTCTTTTGGTTGAACATTGATACTCATGTCTGATTCGTTATGGTCCGCTAGGTCCTTTGGTGAATTATTATCGAACAGCTCTGCATATTTAAAATCCTTGTGAGTTCTTCCCTTGATACATAAAGACTTTGGTAAAATGTATCCCCTGTTTTGTCAACCATGATCTGCTTTCGAGCTTGTGTTTTCTTACTCTTAAAGTTTGTGGTATATGTTCCTAAGATGCCCGATGGGTTGAACCAATGCCTTCCCTAATCTGTGTGAACCCGATAGATTTCACGGGTCACACTCATCTGGTATTTCACCAGGTAAAACTTTCAACACTAATGCCATTTTTGAAACAAGAAGTGAATGGAAGGTTATACATTGGAGAAGTGGGAGTCAACCTTAAACTTTGTGTCCATGCCCATGGACACGATGTAGATCCTATCATGGAAGCTTCTTGTAATAATAACTATTTCCTTGATAAAATATCATCTCGTATCTATGAATTGATCCTTTGCAATCGTGGTTCCTACCATATATTCTTCTTGATTCCATTTCTCAGACAAGTTAAAGCACTTGTCTTCTACAGATCAATACATCTCCGCCACCTCTATTTTGATTTGCCTTTGAGTACTACCCCCGGTATCTCGAGGATGTCACGCCATTGCACTACATCTTATGAATTTTTGATGAAGTAGTACATTTCCCTATCATAGTCACTCCAATAGTTCTAGGTTGTCATCAACCGAGGACTCCGAGTATTAAATCGAATCCGCACTGCAATTCAGTACTTCCAGTACTTTGTTGCTGCGAAGTTTAATACTCCATCACACCATTCCTAGCCGGTTCGGGTATACCATTATTGTGATAAATTTTGACTGTGCTACCTGGTCCTTCCGGAGCATAATTTTCGACAGTGAGCTAAGCTTACGTCGATCTCCCTCGTCATATCGTATTTCCTTGAACAACAAACTTGATTCTGAGTTTGTGTCGTATCCGTGATTCTAGGAGTCTTTTTGCTTCACCATTCCTTTTGCTTGATGTCGTCGCTGTTCGATGGCATCCTCATGAAAGCTCTCGGTGAATGTGTCATAATCACGGTCAACAATTTAACTCCTTCTGGATATCAATCGAATTCATGATGAGAAATACCATCCTTGCCCCTCGATGTTTTGTGTTATCACCGACAACATCATTGCCTTCCCTCCAACACAAACTTGTTTATGTTTTGTGTTGTAACTTGAGTTCCTTGCTATCCAACATGTATTATGCTCTACCTTGATGTATTACTGTCTTTTATGTCAAGGATGTTGTTAGGATTGCTCCACCTCTTAAGAATTCTTGGTATAGTGATACTACTCACCGTCGCCATTCTTTCTTGGTCCCCGTGTTGATTCTAACCGGGATACCAACAAGTGAATGGTGCTGCTTGGATTCTGAAATTCTAGCAACCCTATTGCTTTGAAGTTAATGGTCGACAGTTCATTCTTAAACTATTTGTTGTTGAATCACCATTCTAACATTGATCATGCTTCCTAAGCCCATATTTCGGGTGCACCTTTCAACTAATGTTTAATTGTGTGTTTAATTGTGTGTGTTTTCCTTGAGCATACATCTTTATACCATTTGGTCTGACAAATGTTATCTCCTTTTTCACATAAATTTTGGAAATCTCGATGAATTGTCGCTGAGTCCATCGGCCACCTCCTCGTCCTCTCCTTGGTTTAATGATGAACTCTTGTTTCGGAACGCGCTTCCATTGTTCATTTCCCAAGAATCTTACAATGTCATCTTGTCAATTTGTGTTGCACCTTTTCTTCTCAGACATCATGGGTCTGAGGTATCCTGACACTAATCTGATATGTATGTCATGCCTAGCAAACCTTGCCGAAGAACCTATTTTTATAGTTTCCATTTTAGCAAGGTTATCCATTCTTCCATGAGGAAATTGCAAGACTTATTCTACCAATTGTTCCTAATGGATCCTTCGTCTATCCGAAGTCTGACCTTTGCTTGAAGACCATGTCAATGCTCTCTCGAAGCATGTCTGTGGTACTCCGATTTTCAATAAGAACAATTGAAGCAAAATGCTAGATTTTCCTTATCAATTATTCAAACGCTGTCATGAAATTCCTCCCCCCTTACCTAAATGGTTTTCTACTTTCTATCTTGTCATGGATATCATGCTTTGCTTTTCCTTGTGATGAATATACCCCTGAAATATGTGTTCAAACACATTTTTCTTTCCATTGTTCTTTTTAATATGATAATCACATTTTCCTTTCCCTTGTTTGCTTTAAACTTTCTTGTGATCTATATGATCTAAGCAGTAATATTTTGTTGCTCATGTAAACACCTCTGTGTACAATTCTGTCAGCAAGACCCTGTTACTATTGTTGATGACATTCCAGTAGCCACCGATGGATGAGAACTTTGCCTATTGGTCTGCCTCATTAAACGAGCAGGAAAATGGTTCTCTTCGTCCCTCACATTTGGTACCGATGTTGTTTCCGACATAACTGACAGGCTAACCTCTGACATGCCTTGCCATCCTAGCCGTGAAGATGTCACCGCTCCTTCTACTTTTAACCCACATGGTGGGCCCATAACCCACAGTTCCACAGGATCGAAACCGACTCTCTTGTACAACCCCCAGTTTCCAAAGTTATTCCTCGCACGTGGCCTCGTATGTAATTCACGGGCCACCTTCCTAGTGATCTATTCTGGTAACAAATGCAATACTTAATCTCGTTGCTCTGGACCCCTTTCGCACCTTGTTTCAAACATCGAACGGTTGCCTATCCGTTTGAAACATCTCATGGTACCTTCTTACTTTTCTCTCAATATCTTCTAAAAGTTTCAACTCGAGAGATACTTATGCTTCTTCCCCTAAGTTAACCGTACGATGCCCAATCTTGTTAGAATCCTTCCTTATAGAGTTTTCCCCTCTTATCCCTTCGTAAGTACGGTGAAGATCCTGAAGGAAGGTCAACAACTTCATCATGATGCATAGGAATGAAGACATCAATGTAATGGATCGATCACTTCAGAAGAGCAACTAAGACTAAGAAGACTCGTTAGAATTTCGTAACCAAATCCCTTCCCCCTTACTCCCCCTCTTAAATCTCGAGACGAGATTTCTTGTAGTGTTAGAGAATTGTGACGCCCAGATAATTAAGCTACAGTGAACCTCTGCTAATGATGACATGTCACCTCGGTTACTATTGATAATCTTGCGTTAGTTCAAAACCGATTCAAATTCAAAATCAAGTCAAACGGTAAAAAATTTCAAACACTAAAACTAAAATGCTCTAGAGGTGAAAAATAAATCATAAGTAATTATGGTGGAGAATACACATTTTTATAAAATATTTAAATGCACTAAAATGATTAAAATAGCAGCAAAAACAATTAATTAAATGCCTTTTGTATTTTATAAAATATAGCAAAAGGGCCCATGCGTTGCAGCGGGAGGAAAACTTGACGTGTTCAAGAAAACATCCATCAACGCGACATGATAGCATCGGACAATGCCAAGGCAGTGAGACACGTACACAACGAGATGTAGAAGAAATGTATATCTATGCATTTACCACGGATCGAGCCTTGACAATGATAGTGCAGAAACTTATGTCTCCAAAATATGAAAATCTACACTTAGTTAGTTTTATTAATTCATGGATCCAATTTGCAGCAACACCGATTGACCTTGCAACGATATGCATGTGACTTTACATCAACATTGATCATCCTTGCAATGCTCATGTGATTAGCTTTGCAACGTCGTTCTTCTGACTTGAAATGTCATCGAACATCTTTGCAGCATATACATAGTCGGCTTCGAAACACGACAATTCAACTTTTCCAGTAAAAAGAATAGGCGGCAACTTATATATTCTCGTGCTTCCGCTAGACTCATTCCATGTAATGCCTGGGCCTCCGCTTTCTTCTCCCATCTCTAATGGAACAAATCCCTCTTGATTACCAGCCATGTAAAGCTCGGGCCTCCTCCACTTTCTTCTCTTTGATGTGACAATCATCAATGCATGCATGTCAATCCCACTCAATTTTCAGCCATACAAAGCCACCAATCCGGAGTAATGCGTGTGTGCATCTTTCCTCCTTTTATGGATTCTTTCTATTTGTTCCCTCTTATCGATTCTCGATGTGGCAAACATATATAACATTGGTGCTGTTTGGTATAAAGAATCGAGGTTGGACTATTATGCTAGGAACCCTATTTTATTGGACAATGGTAGCTGAGTTTCTAAAGGACACAAATTGCACCAAAACCGGAAATCCATCCCTGCTCACGAACCTAAAAATCCATCAGGTTTTTTTCTTTCCTTTTTTTCTTCCTTTCTTTTTCCTTTTTTCTTTCGGCCAAAAAACAAAAAAAACCTAGTGACACAGAGCTTTGAGTATTCATGCAGCAGCCCACAACCCCCCGCATACACCAGTCTCACAATCCCTCCCTTTAATCCTCCTTTAATTATGCATTAATCTCTGTCTTTTCAATCCTCCTCCTAGAAGATTGGCAGCCACACGATCTCAGGGATTAATTCCCATCACATTAATTAGTAGAGTAACCGGACCATATATGTAGATACTCTTCCATGTGATTCCTTTCTCCTTCATCTTTCCTCATTATCTCCTTAATTCGCCGACCATATATAGGTCTCTCCCTCATTCAAATCCTCTTTAGGAAAGAACCGAATCTGATGCCCTGGAATCTTTATCACATATATAAATAAGATTCAATGTAAGAAACCGAGGTGGGATTATTTAGTACGGGAGTCATCCTCTTTTGAAATAAATCACTTAGCTAGCTGAGTTGGCTGGTGCCCTCTAATCGGACTACTTGGTTTTGAGTTCGAACCCTGGTTTTCACAACGACATTTTTTTAAAGAAAAGTATAGACCAGGCCCAGTTGGGCCCATAGTGGTGACCGGCGTTGGGCGAATTAACGGCGGCTCGGCCCAGTCATGCGACGGACGGACGAAATCTTTTTGACAAAGGACGAACGAAAACGGTGACGAACCAAATTATGGTGGTAAGAAACATTTCACCCTTTAATAGTAGGTATAGATTAAACTATTTTATTTAGTTGCCAAAATTTATGTGGTAGTAGGATATTTATTTAGACTAATTTATGAACTAATTATGTATTTTATATTAAAATAAAATAAAACAAAAAATAAAGAAAATAAAAATAAAAGACAACCCTCCCGACTAGGCCCTGGCCCAGTTGGCCGAAGGGGCCGGCCGGCCCAGCCGACCCACTCCCGCAACCCCTTGGCCTACTAGGCCTCCTCCCCTCCCCGTGACCTAGCGCCACCCCCACTACTCCCACTCGCCGCCAATCCTCCCCTTGTCCCACTCCTCCTCTGCCTCCCTCCCCCGATCCAGATCGGATCGGGGCATCGGGGCCTGATCCCAAGCGCGCCTTGCCGTGGCTCCCGTGGACGCCGTCGCCATCAATCACCGCGCACAACCTCGCCGAAGTTCCCTCGCCGCCTCGACCCCGTCGCCCCGTCGCCGACCCTCGACGCCACCGTTCGCCGTCTCTACTGTCACCTCGCCGGACGCCTCCTCATCTCCTCCCCGGCGGCCTCCTCGCGCCTCGTTGAACCCTCTTCTCTTGATGCCCAACCCTCTCCTCTACCCCCTGCCCTGCGATCCCCGTGCTCACCGCGTCGACCACCCGCGCCCCCTACGCGTGCCTACCCGCGCACTACGCGCGTGCCTCATGCGCCCCGCCGCGCCCCGCCTTGCCTGCTGATGCAGTAGCAGCAATTGTCATCGTCCTTCCCCGCCTGTTTGCGCGTCGCCGTGCTCACCCGCCTCCCCGCTATCGCCGCTCCTCGCCCACTGTTCGCCGTGCCGCCCGCCGCCGCGCAAGCACTGCCCCTGCCTGCCCATGCCGCCTTGCTGGCAGGCCGTGCCTGGCCTCGTCCGTCGAGAGCCGCTCTCTACTCGCTGGCCGCTCGCGTGCCCGCGGCCTCAACGGCCGTGCCACTTCTGCTGTTGTTGCATGCCGCCGCGCCGCACCCACCTCGCCCCGCTGACCCCTACCCGGCTCGCCGCCGCGCGTGCACGAGCGCGCCGGCCTGCTCGCGCCCTCAAGCGGCCTCCCCTCTCCGTCCGGGTCTAGCGTCCGCTGCACCCATTCGGGGGACGCTACGCCCGCCTCGCCCTGCTCTCGATAAGCCCCCTGCCAATGACGAGGGGGCCCCACCCAGAACAATTGAAAATAAAAAGAAAAATTGTTAAAATAAATAAATTAGTAAATTAATTAAGTTAATTAATTCTGGTTAACTAAACTAAATAAATTTAGTTAACCTAATCAAGTAATTAAACTAATTAGCTTTGTTTAAATAGAACTGAGTCAATGACGAATGGGTCCCACCTTCCAGGGTTGACCTAGTCAACATTTGGTCCTGCTGATGTCATGCTCACATCATAATTGCATTTTCTAATTGTATTAATTATGTTAATTCCAGAAATGAATTGAAACTTTGAAAACTAATATAAAATAAACTGTAATTCAGATGAAAATACTTTGTACATGAAAATTGCTCAGAACGACGAGACGAATTCGAATACGTAGTCCGTTAGTCCGCCGCACGTCCCTAGCATAGCGAACATGCAACAACCCACCTCCGTTTCATCTGCCCGAAAACGTCAAACACCAGGAATACTTTCTCGGATGTTTCCTCCGCGCCAGTAGCACCTAGTACTGCGTTACGTCACCCCTAGCACCATGTATTGCCATGTTATGCTTTGTGATGCTTTGATTGCTTTGTTATTTATTGTGTTCCCCCTCCATTAATTCTTTCTTATAAAGCACGAGACCGCTGCCGATACCCCCATGATCGACTACATCGACGACGACTCCTCCTTCTTACTAGAGCAACCAAGCAAGCCCCCCCTTCTTCATCCTAATACCGCCTACTCTTTCCCTCTACTACTTGCGTTAGAGTAGTGTAGTTGTTACTGCTTTCGGATGAACCTATTCTGTTGCATAGCATGTCCTTGTTACTTTTGTTGTTACCTTTACCTGCAATCCAAAATGCTTAGTATAGGATGCTAGTTTATCATCGGTGGACTTACACTCTTGTCCGTCTGCCATGCTATACTACTGGGTCATGATCACTTCGGGAGGTGATCACGGGTACATATACTATATACTTTTACATTACCTGTGTTACTATTCGGAAAT
The DNA here is from genome assembly GCF_003073215.2 of Triticum urartu. Classification (NCBI taxonomy): domain Eukaryota; kingdom Viridiplantae; phylum Streptophyta; class Magnoliopsida; order Poales; family Poaceae; genus Triticum; species Triticum urartu. The sequence goes on from NC_053025.1 coordinate 287,554,683, forward strand.
GGGGGCTGAAGGGATGGGTGGTTCCACCCAGGTAGTGGTGGGCCTGTGTTCTCGGCAGCCCCATGATTGTTACTTTGTGGCGGAGCGACAGGGCAGGTTGTGACCACCTAGGAGACAGGTGGGCCTGGTCCTTGGTCGGCGTCCGAGAATACTTTAAATAACACGCTTAACGAGATATAAATATTTGATATGAGTCTGGACTCTACCCTATAAGCACTAACCAACTACGCGGGAACAGTTATGGGCACTCGACGTCGTGGTATTAGCCGAAGCCTTCTTGATGTCAGCAACTGAGCGGTGCGCGCCGGGTTGGACCGTGTAACGCAACTTCCTTTGTAATGGAGGTTGCTAGGTCTACTAACCGGCCACCCTTGCAACGTGCAGGTGTGCAATGGGCAATGGGCCCAGACCCCTACGCACTTAGGATTTAGACCGACGTGCTGACCTCTCTGTTGTGCCTGGGTAGGGCTGCGACGTGTTGATCTTCTGAGGTCGGGCATGACCCAAGAAAGTGTGTTTGGCTAGAGGATCGAGCGCGTTGGGTTATGTGGTGCACCCCTACGGGGAAGTTTATCTATTCGATTTGTCGTGTCCCTCGGTAAAAGGATGACCCAGAGTTGTATACTGACCTTATGAAAACTAGAATTGAATACTTAATAAAACACACCTCTTACAAGTTCCAGAGACAACCCGGTGATCGCTTGTCCACAGGACGATGAGGGGAGGATCGCCGGGTAGGATTATGCTATACGATGATACTTGGTTAACTTACCATCTACTCTCTTCTACATGCTTCAAGATGGGGGTTGCCAGAAGCGTAGTCTTTGATAGAACTAGCTACCCCCCTCTTATTCTAGCATTCTGCAGTTCAGTCCACAGATACTACCCATTACATTGATACGAATGCATATGTAGTGTAGATCCTTACTTGTGAGTACTTTGGATGAGTACTCATTGTTGCTTTGCTCCCTATTTCCCCCTTTTCCTTTCTTCTCATATGTCGCAACCAAATGATGGAGCCCAGGATCCAGACGCCACCGTCGACGACGACTCCTACTACACCGAGGGTGCCTACTACTACGTGTAGGCCGCCGACGACCAGGAGTAGTTAGGAGGATCCCAGGCAGGAGGCTTGCGCCTCTTTCGATTTGTATCCCAGTTTGTGCTAGCCATCTTATGGCACCTTGTTTAACTTATGTCTGTACTCGAATATTGTTGCTTCCGCTGGCTCGTCTATGATTGTGCATTTGTATTCGAGCCCTCGAGGCCCCTGGCTTGTAATGTTAAAGCTTGTATGACTTTTGTGTTTAGAGTCGTGTTGCAATATCTTCCCGTGAGTCCCTGATCTTGATTGTACACGTTTGCGTGTATGATTGGTGTATGATTGAATCAGGGGCATCACAGTGGCATACCGCAAAATGGAGGAAACAGACTTCTCCGACCCCCTACGGTCAAAACGGGGTCCTGTTCATTGGGAGGGGTGTGGCGTACCGCAAAATGGGACTCCACTGGCTACTGTTCATCCACCGTCGACCTCCTCCAGCCTCCACGGGCTACTGTTCACCCACCGTCGACATCCTCCAGCCTCCACCTACTACTATTCATCCACGGCATCTCCCTCCTGCCTCCACGGGCTCCTATTCATCCAGCCTCCACCGGCTACTGTTCAACCAGCCCTCCATGGGGTCCTGTTCATCTAGCCTCCACCAGCTACTGTTGAAACAGCCCTCCACGGGGTCCTGTTCATTCACCCCAACCGGCTCGATCGGGGTCCTGTTCATCAAGCGGCAATGGCTTCTACTACCACGGGGTCCCGTTCATCCAACCCCCACCGGGAACTGTTCATCCTACCCCCAACAATGCTCACTATTCATCAAGAGGAAGCATGTTCGATCGGCTTTAGTTAGCAACAGTAGCGAAGGAATCGCTGATCGGGTTCAGTTAACAACCAGGGATCGATTGATCGCTCGGGTACAGTAACGTGTAGCCAGTGCAATTGCTCGGGTCCAGTAAGAGAACGCCTCGCTCAGGTTCAGTTAGAGCCCAACGGCTCGCACACACGCGCGTACGTGTATGCGAGAAATATGCAATCCCTCCATGCATCGCTCGGCCCGACCACCCACCGTAATCGGGAACTCCCCGATATTTTCCTTGCCCTCGCTTCTACCACAATTTTTTCGTCATGGACGGCCCAAAGAATGTAATGCAGCTGCGTCTCCGGCCCACCCAGGACGAAAAGCCCATTTTCTGTCATGATTTTTTGTCATAGAAGTAGGAGCCCACCAGATCTATGATGATATCGGGTTTTGTCATAATTATCGTCATAAAAGTGTCATAAGCATGACAGGGAAAAAATCGCTCGGCCCAAAATGTCACAGATGTGTTTTTAGTGAGTAGTGTTGATCATAACAGTTCCATTAAAATACTTAAAGAAGTTATTTTCTCGAGGTTTCGAGTCCCTGGATATTTATGACTAATGGTGGTTCACATTTTATTTGTGGTGCTTTCCATAAATTAGTTGCTAAATATGATGTCAACCATAGAATGGCATCCCCCTATCACCCTCAATATAGTGGTCAAGTTGAATTGAGCAATAGATAAATAAAGATAATTTTGCCAAAGATCGTCAATACATCTAGAAAGAATTGGTCTAAGAAACTTGACAATGCATTATGGGCTTATAGAACTACTTACAAAAATCCTATGGGTATGTCCCCATATGAAATTGTCTATGGAAAAGCATATCATTTCCCTCTTGAGTTAGAACATAAGGCATACTGGGCAATTAAAGAACTCAATTATGATTTCAAACTTGCCGCTGAAAAGAGGTTATTTGATATTAGCTCACTAGATGAATGGGCAACCCAACCCTATGAAAATGCCAAATTGTTTAAAGAAAAAGTTAAAAGATGGCATGATAAAAGAATACAAAAATGGGAATTCAAAGTGGGTGAGTATGTACTATTGTAAAATTCTCATTTTAGAATTTTTGCAGGAAAAATTCTCTCCAAATGGGAAGGACCATATATCATCGAAGAAGTTTATCACTCTGGAGCTATTAAGATCAATACTGCCGAAGGCACTAATTCGAAGGTGGCCAATGGACAAAGAATTAAGCATTATATCTTAGGTACTCCTATCAATGTCGTAACTAACATTATTCAAATTATGACACCAGTGGAATACATAAAAGAGACCTTCCAGAACACTCTAGAACCCTGAAAAGGAAGAGGAATGTGATAGGGTAAGTAAACCAACTCCAAAAATTCCATAAATATACTTTCTATCAATTTTGGAATATTAGAAAAAAATACAAAAATAAGAAACACCCGAGGGGGCCACCCAGGTGCCCACAAGGCACTAGGGCGCACCTGCCACTCCCCCCTAGACGCGCCCTGGTGGCTTGTGGGCCCCTCGTGAGCCTTCCCGACTCCGTTTTCTTCTATTATACTTGTTTTGCAAGATAAAAATTCTTTATATATAATACCAGATATTTGACCACCGCATCGCGGAAATATCCCCAGTTCTTGCTTCTTGCTATTTATTGTCAGATCTATCAAGCCAGGCATCATGCCTTCTCCCTCCTCCAACAATGTAGAAGACGATGCTTGGTTGCTGCAGATGGAACTAAGGAGAGTGGGAACCAAGGAGGCTGCCATGGAAGAAGATGAAGGAAACTCGCGTCGAGTCCACCTCCGGCCTCCGAGAGGGGCACACTGGCTGGCATCTCCACCACTCCTAACCCCCAGCAAGCCATGAGGTCAATGAACGATCAAGGGATTCGTGAAGTGCAATGAGGACTCCCTCCTAGGAGGCCTTTACACAAGTTACATCGAAAAAAATTCATAATTTGGTTCACAACTATGGGATCAAAAACACTCCTTGCATGCACATACCGTCCAGTTGGGACATACCTCATCCAAGGGAAAGTGATGTAGGAACAAACTCTTGGGGACAGGAGAATAAACATATTACGGCTGAGGTTGAGAGGAACACTGAGTTAATACGTCAAGCTCTCCGAGAAATTCAAAGTTTGAGGGAGGCACTCATGAGTATTTTGAAGGATAAGACCACCACCATCACCGAAGAAAGAACCTTGAGCACACGGGTATGGCCACTCACCTTGGCTTGTGCCAAGCTTGGAGGAGGTGCCCCGGTATCGTATCATAATCACTTTTATTATCTTTACCTATTTTAGTTTGATCCTTAGTCATTTTGTGATTTAGTTGAATAAAAGTTTAGTATGATCTATTTTCGAGTGCTAGTTTCGTGATATATCTATCTACGTAATTGATTTGAGAGTTTTATAATGAAGAGTAGTTTGAGTTTTTGCTTGTTTACCTTTTTGTTTCAATCCTAGTAATGAAAATAATGAAAAAGATCATGTGCTAATATTATGGAAAGTAATTGATGTAGGGTGGAACCCTAGATGGCCGATCTTTCACGAAAGGAGCGGATCCCATGATGAACACGAAGAACACGAGGAGAAAACACGAGGGGAAACACGAGGGGAAAAGTGAATCACTCCAACCAACAAGAACGATCACACATATGCTAGATCCTTAAACACATAAGAGAGACATGATCCACAGTCAACTAAGGATGATACAAGTAGCAAGATCTTCTCGGTGAGGAGGTCTTGAGGTTCTTCCCGTGATGGGGTCTTGAATTTGCTTGGGGGATCTTCTCCGAGGAGGTGCGATCTCTGAGGAGAAGGTAACCAAGTGGATGAGCAAAGCTCTCACACAAATATGAGCTAATCCTTTGCTAACCATAGAAATATGGTGGAGGAGTCGTTTATATAGGCAAAAGGGACGAAGGGGTACATGGGCTTCGGCCCGACACGCACACGCATATGGGCAGCCAGATGATCCGGGCTTCAGGGACCCGGAGGATTCGGTAGGGGGTCCGGACGAGGCGAGTAGGCGGGCGGCGGCGTCGGTGACCTGGATGTCCGGAGGGTGGTCCGGATGTCCGGCTGGGGTCCGGATGATCCGGCTTCGGGGTGCAACTTCGGGTGCTCTCGGGTCTCCACTTATCCGGATCGTCCGGGCTAAGGTCCAGGTCGTCCGGGCTGGGGTCTGGATCATCCGGGCTGTGTCCAAATCATCCTGGACCTCGTCCAGATCGTGCGGCCAACCTGGGACTTGGCTGATTTCTTCTCCGTCTTCACGCATGTCTTCCGCTTCCGAACCTTCTTGCTCCTTAGCTTCTCCATAGCTAACTCCTTGGTACCTGAGTATGCATAATGTGCCCTTTTGAGGTAGTAACCATGTCTCATGTGCATCGAAGTGGAATTGTGAGAGGAGAGATGTCACCTCGGTTTCGAGAGCTCTTGCATGTGCTCGTGTCATGGGTCTTCTAGGCACTTGGTGAGGCGATGATAGGTCCTTGGGGATGCCCTTGGGATGCTCCGCATCATATCCTCTCCCTTGGGAAAGATCCTACCTCGGATCGAATTCTACACCAGGGTAGGGAGATAGATCATTGACGTTGAAGATGTCGCCCACGGAGTACTTGTCGCGTGGGATGTCGATCTTGTAGTCGTTGTTGTTGTAGCGTGCAAGCACCTTGAATGGTCCATTGGCTCGTGGTAGAAGCTTGTACTTGTGCTCGGTCGGGAAGCGGTCCTTGCGAAGGTGTAGCCACACAAGCTCTCCAACATTGAATATCATGGGTTGCTTGTTGATGTTGAGCTTGGTCGCAAGGCATTGTACTTGGTGCTCGATGGTGTTCCGTGTATCTTCATGCATCGTCTTTAGATGTTTCTCCCGTTCACTCGCGTCCATATTGATGCGCTCTTGTAGTGGTAGCGGAAGAATGTCCAATGGGGACAACAGGTTGAATCCGTAGACGACCTCGAAGGGGGACTTGCCGGTAGTCGAGTGTCTTGCTCGGTTGTAGGCGTACTCGGCGATAGGTAGACACTCCTCCCACTCCTTGATATTCTTCTTGATGAGCACGCGAAGTAGAGCGGAGAGTGTGCGGTTGATGACCTCTGTTTAGCCGTCGGTTTGAGGATGGTAAGCCATGGAGAAAAGTAGCTTGATTCCGAGCTTGGCGCATAGGGTCTTCCAAAAGTAACTCAAGAACTTGACGTCGCAGTCTGAGACAATTGTCTTTGGCACTCCATGTAGTCGTAAGATTTCCCTACAAAAGAGATTGGCAACATGTGAAGCATCGTCTATCTTGTTGCAAGGAATGAAATGAGCCATTTTGGAGAATCGGTCCACAACAACAAACACGGAATCCTTTCCATTTCTAGTTCTAGGCAAACCAAGCACAAAATCCATGCTGATATCTTCCCATGGTTGATATGGAATTGGGAGAGGCATGTAAAGGCCATGAGATTGAGCTTTAGACTTAGCTTTGTGACATGTTGAGCATCGGTTGGTGAAGCTATTGACGTCGCGGAACATCGTAGGCCAAAAGTAGTTCTTGGAGAGCGTAGCAAATGTCTTATCGCGTCAAAAATGTCCCATTAGTCCTCCTCCATGAGATTCTTGGAAAAGCAACAAACGAAGAGAAGACTCGGGGATGCATAGTTTGTTAGCTCTCATAAGATAACCATCTTTGATGTAATAGCGTTCCCAAGATGTATGTGTGAAACATTTAGCATAAGGAATTGCAAAAGTAGGCTCATGCACATACAAGTATTTTATGTGCTCAAAGCCAATGACATTCAATTCAAGTTGAGTAATAAGCATGCATATACGGGAAAGCGCATCCGCCACAACATTGTCTTTGCCTTTGATATACTTGATGATATAAGGAAAAGACTCGATAAACTCACATCACTTAGCATGACGTTTGTTCAACTTGGTTTGACCCTTAAGGTACTTGAGCGTTTCATGGTCGGTATGGATGACATATTCATGGGGTCAAAGGTAATGTTCCCATTCACGCAAAACGCGGACTAAAGCATATAGCTCTTTGTCATAGATGGGGTAATTGAGTTGCACTCCAGAGAGTTTCTCGCTAAAGTAAGCTATGGGGCGCTTCTCTTGCGTTAACACACCTCCTATGCCATTGCCACTAGCATCGCAATGAATTTTAAAAGGTTTGTCAAAGTTTGGTAATGCAAGCACGGGAGCATGAGTAAGAAAATTCTTAAGCTCATTGAAAGCATTATCTTGGGATGGTCCCCAAACAAAAGGCGCATTTTTCTTACTCAACGCATGCAAAGGTGAAGCAATAGTGCTAAAGTCCTTCACAAAACGATGGTAGAAACCGGCTAGACCAAGGAAGCTACGCACTTGTTGCAAGTTGGTTGGTTGTGGACAAGTTTTAATAGCATTGATCTTAGAGTCATAAAAATGAACACCCTTAGAGGACACAACAAAACTCAAGAAAACGAGCTTATCAATGCCAAAAGGGCATTTCTCCATGTTAGCATAGAGACGCTCTTTTCGAAGAGTTTGCAAAACGGTTCGAACATGGGTGACATGATCTTTGAGAGATTTGTTATAAACAAGGATATCGTCGAAGTAGACCACAACAAACTCACCAATGTATGGGTGAAACACATAATGCATGAGACACATGAAAGTACGGGGTGCTTCCGATAAACCCATTGGCATGACTAACCACTCATACAAACCAAACTTTGTTTAGAAAGCGGTTTTCCATACATCACCCTCTTGTATGCGGATTTGTTAGTAACCACTTTTGAGATCGATTTTTGAGAAAATAGTGGCACCGCTAAGTTCATCTAGCATATCATCAAGGCGTGGAATGGGATACCTATAGCGAACGGTGATAGCATTGATACATCTACAATCGGAACACATGTGAAAGCTACCGTCTCTTTTTGACACAAGAATGACCAGTATGGCACAAGGACTCACACTTTCACGCACATGACCATGGTCTATGAGATGTTTTACTTGCCTTTGTATTTCTTTGGTTTCTTCAGGGTTGATGCGGTGAGGAGCTTTGTTCGGAAGTGGTGCTCCAGGGATGAGGTCGATGCGGTGCTTGATGCCTCGTAGAGGAGGTAGAACCGGAGGTAGCTCATCGGGGATGAGGTTGGCATGAAGCGTGCTCTCATGACATCCTTCATTTGTGCCCAAGTGGTGATGGGTGGTTCACCTCTTGCCTCACGGCGCTCAATGACTTGTTCCCACCAAATGAGGACATAGTCTTGGAACTTAAGGGATGCCATCGCGATCTTCTTCTCTTCTTCATAGTTGTGCAAACGGAAGATTTTGTCAACTTTCAATGCCCATGATAGGTACTCTTCGGGATCATTGCTTCCGGAAAACTTGGTCATAGGGAACTTTAGCTTGCCGTGGCGTTGTTCTTCAGTGTGTTGGGGTCGGGGATGATGACGCCCATGTTGTTGAGGATTGGAAAACTCGTGTTGCTCTTGCCGAGGAGGGTTGTCGACCTCATGTTGCTCTTGTCTTTGATGATTTCCATTGTCTTCATGCTCTTGGTTAACTTGGGGTTCTTGTGGAGCTTGTGGAGGGGCTTGTAGAGCTTGGGGAACTTGACGATGCAGACGTGATTGGTAAGCCCTCTCCTGTACTTCATCGCTAAGTGCTTCTTCTTGTTCATGCCAATGGCGGTTGCGTGTGGTGATGGCGTGACTTGAATCTCGAAGGGCACGTTGTGCCTTGATTGCTTGAGCTTCACGTAGTTGTCGTTCTTGGTGTTGTGCCTCGGCATCTTGGTGTAGGCGTGCTCGCTCTTCCTCTTCTCGTTGGTGTTGTCATTGCTGTTCGTGTGCTTGCTCGAGAGTAGCTTGGTTTTGACGATGTCGATGTTCTTGCGCACGAGCTTGCTCTTGAGAGTCGATGTCATGTACAGGGTTGCGGTTTGCGTGACGATCTTGACGCGCGGCATGACGAAGAGTGTTTGGTGTCAGTGTAGTTGAGCCGGAGATGGTGTAGTCGGAGTGTCAACTTGAGCGGCTCCGTCTTGATGAGTACGAAGTGGAAGAAGAGCGGTTGAGCAACAAAGCATGAATCTTGCCCATTCTTGTGTCATTCTCGTGCTTGTGGTCGTCGAGCTTGTGGTCGAAGTAGTCTCTTGTGTGTTGCTCGGATAGTCGCAAGTCAGTGGCGAGATGGTCGACGCGGTCGCTCATTGCTTGTTGCTCTTGATGCAAAGCATGTTGTGCAGCAAAGAGGTGGCTCTTTGTGACGAAGGAAGTCATGTCGTCGTCTTTCTCGAGGAACAGTGGGTTGGTAGAAGTACTTGGCCTATCCATCATTCCATGGAAAATATGTGAGTGGGAGAAAGAGAAGAACGTATACCAAATATACCTTGACTGAAGTTAAAGGTGGATCAATGATCACTCCAGTGTGGAATAAGGAAATAGCACAATTGGTACCAATTCTTGTTGGTTCTCACACCTACACAAATAAGAGCTTATGGTGGAGCTTGGTTAGGATGGTGGCACAAAATTTGATGTGAAAGTAAGCAAGACTCAATAATGTTGAAAATGATTCGCAAATGCAACAAGTAAACCAATAGAAATATGTGGCACATGGAAACACAACACACGGAAAGATAAATGGGGTCGTGCAACCAAGGAATGAGCCAAATGTGGAATCCACGAAAATGCTCTTGTTGCACAACGCTAGAGAGACGCTAGCAAGATTGCACAATAGGCGGATATGAGACTTGTGCACAACCTACTAAGCAAAAATGCAACGACTTCTATCCCAAGTATGCTATATGTATGGTGTTCCGATGATATGATCCAAGATGATTGGATATGACAATTTTAATGTTGTATGATGCTATGGTTCTTGCTTATAAGCTCTTTGCTTATCTTTCCTCTTTTTACTTAAAAGCTTGTTTGGCTCTTTGTGTTTGAGCTCTTTTCTCATGCAATGCTTCACGAACTAAGATAGCAATTGTGTATGCGATGACAACTTTGTGACACAAGAGATGATACCAAGATATGCACCAATGATATGTATGTATGCTATGGGAAGTATGGTCACTAATGTGCACAAGTCACGTTGCTGGCAATACTCAAAGGCTAGTCTCAATGGGTAAGGTGCGCAAAAGTAAGGCTATGGTGGTTATCAATGTAATGGCAAGGAGTAGACAAAGATGTCATCGTAGTTACCGTCCTTGCTTACGGTTGAGGGTATCACGAAACCAAGAGGAGGTTACCAAGAAGGTCGTTGTTGATGACGCGTCCGTGGTGAAGATGAGTCGCGGAGATGTTGATGTCGAACCGTTCCTAGTTAGCCTAAACACCCTAGGAAATGATGAACCACAACTCAAATTATCAAAACTAAATGCGTCCAAATTTGTCGGGGTTTCTAGCGGTCAAGTGGTGGTGTGGTTTGGTGTATCGAAAGGGTTTGCAGAAGGTAGGTGGTGGAGGTGTAAGAGGGTATGCGGAGGCGTAGGTGGCGGTGGTTAAAAACTGCAGAAAATGCAGTTTCCGCAAAGTTAGCCGGATGATCCGGGCGGATCTGGATGATCCGGGACAAGGGCCGGATGATCCGGGCGGGTCAACTGCGCTCGGGGATGGCTCGGGATGAACTCGAAAACGGGGACAAATTCGAGGATTTCATGGATTTTGGATGGATTTCAAGGTGAAGATGGTGGGGAAAGGTAAGATCCACTTGCAACACAACAAATTCCCGTATCAAAACCAACAAAACTTCATCAAAACTCACAAATCACAAAACAAATTGGGGCTATTTTTGTGGGGATTTTTGATAAGACAAAAAACAACAAAATCAAGCTAGAAAACACAAATGGGAGGCTCCAAAATCGTGATCAACGTGGCTCTAGATACCAAGATGATGTAGGGTGGAACCCTAGATGGCCGATCTTTCACGAAAGGAGAAAATCTCGCGATGAACACGACGAACACGAGGAGAAAACACGAGGGGAAAAGAGGATCACTCCAACCTACAAGAACAGTCACACATATGATAGATCCTCAAACACATAAGAGAGACATGATCCATGGTCAACTAAGACGATACAAGTAGCACGATCTTCTCCATGAGGAGCTCTTGAGGTTCTTCCCGTGATGGGGTCTTGAATCCGCTTGGGGGATCTTCTCCGAGGAGGCGCGATCTCCGAGGAGAAGGTAACCAAGTGGATGAGCAAAGCTCTCACACAAATATGACATAATCCTTTGCTAACCCTAGAAAAGTGGTGGAGGAGTCGTTTATATAGGAAAAAGGGGCAAAGGGGTACATGGGCTTCGGCCCAACATGCACACGCAGGTGGTGGTCCGGATGATCTGGACGGGCAGCCGGATGATCCGGGCTACAGGGACCCAGATGATCCGGGAGGGAGTCCGGACGAGCCGAGTAGGCGGGCGGCATCGTTGGTGACCCGGATGTCCGGAGGGTGGTCCGGACGTACAGCTGGGGTCCTGATGATCTGGCTTCGGGGTGCAGCTTCGGGTGCTCTCGGGTCTCCACTTATCCGGATCGTCTGGGCTGGGGTCCGGATCGTCTGAGCTGTGTTCGGATCGTCCGGGACCTCGTCTGGATCGTCCGGCCAGACTGGGACCTGGTTGATTTCTTCTCCGTCTTTATGCATGTCTTCTACTTCCGATCCTTCTTGTTCCTTAGCTTCTCCATGGCTAACTCCTTGGTACCTGATTATGCATAATGTTTCCGTTTGAGGTAGTAGCCATGTCTCATGTGCATCGAAGTGGAATTGTGAGAGGAGAGATGTCTCCTCGGTTTCGAGAGCTCTTGCACGTGCTCATGTCATGGGTCTTCTAGGCACTTGGTGAGACGATGATAGGTCCATGGGGATGACCTTGGGATGCTCCACATCAGTAATGACATTACATAAGGAAAAGTATAAGTGGTAAAATTTATTGAAAGTTGACAAACATAGCATTGGTCAATGATGCAAGTAATGAAAGAATTAATAAGGGAAGAGAAGATTCACATGCAAATACACTATCTTGGACATCTTTTAAGATTGTAAGCCCCCATTAAGTATTTTATGCCAAATTGTTGACGTTACACACGACAACTAATGAACTATGTTTGCTTACATTCACAAAGAAGTTATATTGTCATATATCCTCCAACATGTGGTGCTTTCCCAATATCTTTGCTAGACAAAAATCCGCACCAAGAAGAGATGCTACTTGTGCATCCAAAAAACTTTAAACCCAGTTTCATGTCATGAGAGTCCACTATACCTACATATGGATTAAATAAGATCCTTCAAGTAAGTTGACATTGGTGCATAAAGCAATAAAAATTGCTCCTAAATATGTTTGATATTTTATTGTAAGGGAAAATAAGAGTTGTACAAACTTGTGATGGCAAAGAAATAAAAGCGACGAACTACATAATTAAGGTTGCTATCTTAAGGGGCAATATAATGTGACGTTCCTTTGCATTAAGAGCTTTTGCATCCTGACAACCCACAAGTATAGGGAGGGTCGTTTGTAGCCTTTTTTGATAAATAAGAGTGTCAAACCCAACGAAGAGCTAAAGGTAGAACAAATATTCCCTTAAGTTCTATCGACCACCGATACTACTCTATGCACACTTAAAGTTTGCTTTACCTATAATAAGAATAAAACTAGAAATACTTTGCGAGAATAAAACTATGAATAAATTTCAAGGTAATAAAAGAAGATAGATTTTGTCACACAAGAAAGTTATTTGTCCCTAGGTGATCGATAACTAGACCGGTGATCATTTTATTGCAATTTTATACGAGGGAGAGGCATGAGCTACATACTTTCCATACTTGGATCATATGCACTTATGATTGGAACTCTAGCAAGCATCCGCAACTACTAAAGATCATTAAGGTAAAACCCAACCATAGCATTAAGTATCAAGTCCTCTTTACTCCCATACGCAACAACCCACTTACTCGGGTATGTGCTTCTGTCACTCACGCCACCCACCAGAAGCGAATCATGAACGTATTGCAACACCCTACAGCGGGGATCCCTCATGTTTGTGCGACACGGAGGGCACCATAGGAAAGCACCAAAATAAAATATACAACTCAAGCCAACCATGACCATCAATCAACCCATAGGACAAATAATAGCTACTCAAACATCAATGGATAACCACATATCATTGGATAATAATATATAGTGTTGAGCACCATGTTTAAGTAGAGAATTGCAGTGGGAATAGAGAGGTTACACCACTACATAGAGGGGGAGAAAATTGGTGTTGACGGTAGCAAGATTGTTGGTGTAGATCGCCGTCATGATCCTTGCCACAGCAGCACTCCGGGGCCACTGGGAGAGAGGGGGGAGAGCCCTTCTTCTTCTTCTTCTTCTTCTTCTTCTTCTTCTTCTTCTTCTTCTTCCTCTTCCTTGGCCTCCCCCTAGATGGGAGAAGAGTTCCTTATCTGGTCCATGACCACCATGGCGGCGAAGGGGTAGGAGCTCCTCCGAGATTGGATCGCCCTTGTGGGTAGTGGAGGCCGTGGGCCTTCGTTTGCATTTATTCTAACTCCGAAAAATCACATATATTCCAAAATAATTCTAGATAATTTTTTATCGCGTTTGGACTTTGTTTGATATGGATATTTTGTGAAACAAAAAACATGCAACAAACAGGAACTAGCACTCGGCACTGGATCAATATGTTTGTCACGGGAAACCACTGCCACCTATGGGACCAAAAGTCCCTTTCTGGTTCGGCGGGGGGATGGCATGTTGCACAAAGAGCAGAGGAGCCTGGAACAGCACGGCAGAGATCATGCAGGTAATCTTTACCTAGGTTCGGGCTGCCGTGAGGTGTAAAACCCTACTCCTGCTTTGGTGGATTGATGGTGGAGAAATGGTGGTGAGCACAACACGCTTGCCCGGCAGGGTTGCCTCGGGGCGGAAGCGGCTATGCGCCTATGAGTATGTGAGGGCGTGGATTAGCCACTCGACTGTCCAACCCTTTCTACGGTTGCCTTGGGCCTCCTTTTATAGATAAAGGGGTCACCACAATGGAAAATCAGTCATTATGTACTAATTAGATAGCAAACAGTGCTATCATACCTAAATCTGCAGGCTGACATAGCGCGTTAAATGTGCCGCTCAACGTCACATCACAACTCGCCCGGCAGGCCCTGCTGGGCTATTTTGCCAGCTTCGCGGCTGCATGCTAGACACACTCAGGACGGGTCTCACTTGGAGACATCTTTCGTAGGAGGTGGCTGCCATGTGGCGAATAGCAGCCACTTAGTCACTTTAGAGCTTGACACCCCACTGATCGGTGACGTGCGTTGTGATGAGGTAGTGCAATGGCGTGGCTCTGCTTCCGTAAGCCCCGACAGCCCTGCCGGGATGATCTGAAGGCTTGCTTCCGGGGGTAACCCCGTCCTTGCCAGGCTCGTGTGCCCGACAAGGGAGGTCTTTTTTCCCTTAGCGATGTTTGGTCTTTCTGGCTAGTCTTGATCCTCTTGTGTTGCATGCTAGTCCTTCGAAGAACTCATCCCTTGCATTCCAATCTGACCTTGGTGCGGAGATCTTGTTCTTGTGCGTGTGCACAGTCTTGGCAATGAACCCAGGGTTTGTTGCACTGACAGAATCCCTCGGGCCTGCCCCAAACACGCTTTCGGGCATCGTTGGGGTAGGCCCTAATAAGTTCACATGCACGGGTGTGGAAGTGGCTGGCCCCTTGAGATCTTCTTTACTTCTTCATTACTTGAGTCCGGGCCAGTTTCCGGTTTTCCCGTGCACCGCATAGAGCCAATCGTGGTGGGGCCACTCTTATAATGGCCCGTGAATGACTTTAACGCATGGGGGAGTAACTGCCAATTCACTCTTCCCACCACGCCCTTATCCTCGGCCACGTATGCTACATGCATCGCACGGGGTAGGTAATGGAGGCGCGTGGTGTGGGAGAGCATCAAGGCAGGGGCCTGGTCTTCTTGAATTGGCAGAGGAGGGCGGCGGTTACCCATGGAGGGACTGGCTCCCTTCCTCGACCTGCCTATAAAAGGAGGGGCGGGGGAGGAGCGGAGTCATTCATCATCACATCCTGAAAGTGCTAGTGATCGACTAGAGGGGGGTGAATAGGCGATTTTTATGAAAGTCTTCAAAACATGGAAGTTTCGAAGACAAACGATAGAGGTAACCCTATTACCACGCAGCGGAAGGTAGACTACACTAGGCAAACCTTAGTGAAGTAACCAAAGAAGTGAAAGCACAATGACTAATAGCAGCTAGGCAGTAAGGATCAGGTAGGAAGATATTGTGAAGCCAATCAGAACAAGCAGTCACTCAGTGAAGACAAAAGATAATGCAATCATGCAATGACTTCACAAGGACCAACAGTAAGTAAAGGGAAGGTAAGGATGAAACCAGTGACTCATTGAAGACAATGATTTGTTGGACCAGTTCCAGTTGCTGTGACAACTGTATGTCTGGTTAGGGCGGCTAGGTATTTAAACCTGAGGACACACAGTCCCGGACACCCAGTCCTGAACACGCAGCTCAGAACCCTTAGTCCTCACCGTATTCCCCTTGAGCTAAGGTCACGCAGACCTCGCTCAATCACTCTGGTAAGTCTTCAAGGTAGACTCCCAAACCTTCACAGACTTCGTTCAGGGGCGATCCACAATGACTCTTGGATGCTCAGAACGCGACGCCTAACCGGCTGGAGGATTCACCGTCCTCAAGTGTAAAAAGTCTTCAGATCACACAAACAGGACGATTTAAGTGATGCATAACACTCTTTGGCTCTTGGTGGTTAGGACTTTATCCTCGCAAGGAATTCTCTCTCAAAGGCTTCAAGGTGGGTTGCTCTCAAATGACAACAGCCGTACTTTAACTCTGAGCAGCCAACCGTTTATGGTTGTAGGGGGTGGGCTATTTATAGCCACTAGGCAACCTGACCTGATTTGTCCGAAATGACCCTGGGTCACTGAGGAACTGACACGTGTTCCAATGGTCAGATTTCAAACACACACGGCAACTTTACTTGGGCTACAAGAAAAGCTGACTTGTCCAACTCTGGACAAGATTCGCTATCATAGTCTTCACTCGAAGACATAGGATTTTGGTTAAGCATCACTTCAGTCATTCTGACTGGTTCTCTTGGACCCCACTTAACAGTACGGTGGTTCCTATGACTCAACAAAGAAGAAAAAGAACTACGGAAGATCTAAGTCTTCGCGCTCCATAGTCTTCATGCGATGTCTTCTCTTGTCATAGTCTTCAATGTGAATGTCTTCACATACCACCTTTGACTTCAATGTCTTCATACATTTTTAGGGGTCATCTCTGGTTGGAAAACCGAATCAATGAGGGACTTCTACCTGTGTTATCCTGCAATTCTCACAAACACGTTAGTCCCTCAACTAGGTTTGTCGTCAATACTCCAAAACCAACTAGGGGTGGCACTAGATGCACTTACAATCTCCCCCTTTTTGGTGATTGATGACAAACTAGTTGAAGTTTTCAACGGGGAATATAATATGTGAAATTGTAAAGGATAAGGAATTGTCTTCATAAGTTGCAAGGGCTCCCCCTGAAGATGTGCATATAAGTAATTTGCTTTTGGAATGCAAATGCACATGGTAGGTTGTACTTGTGGAGATCCTCTTCAACTTATGATGACAATTTATCATGCATGAAAAGTATGTGAAGCTAATGACATGCATAATGAAAAATGGATGTCTGCAAAATGATCTAAGTGCGGAATTTATCGTCCCACATGCAGAATTTATCATCGCATCACAAAATAGCAAATAAGTAGCAGACGACCATCGAGTTTAAGTGTTACAACTCAAAGAACCAAATGTATCAAAACAAGAGTTGTAAACACTAGGCAAAACATAAAGTAACCGCCCATATGGACCTGCTTGAAGACTATCAAACTCATATGCTTCTCCCCCTTTTGTCAGCGAGGACCAAAAAGGTTTGAAGACATAGAGCATCTACTCGTTCCCATGAAGAGTAGGTGAAGCAGCAAGGTCGTCGGTGCTGTTCGGCGGTGCAAAAGAACTTGGGGCAGTGTCGATGCGTGCAGAAGTAGGGGGCGGTGAAGTAGCATCATCTTCGTCCTCGATCACTCTGGCATTCACAGTTGCCGCAGAGGAAGAGAACTCAGAGTCTTCAAGGGAGGGAGTTCGTCACAGCACAGTCCTTCGGGGAGGTGTGGAGTCAAACTTGAAACGTTCAGAGAAGCCATCCTCTTGAAGATCATCCTCAGAACACATAAGCGTCAGCCCTTTCCATGTACAGCGACAGGTTTCATGGGCAATAAAGGCATTCTTGGTGGCAAGATTGCAAATGCGGTTGACATCCACCAAGAGGCTTTGCATTTGGCGCTTCAGCCAGTCATGATGCCTATCCTGTTTCTGATGAAGGGCAACCAGAAGCTCTCGGTCATTGAGAATACGAGATCGCTTCTTGGGCCGTTGGGAAATAGTGCTTTCAGTGGCTTCAGTGAGAGCACGATGAGGTGCACGTGTAGTACCAGCCAGAGGATAAACACGAGTGACTGCTTCAACTCCTTCAATGTTCTGAGGGAAACTTTGATGCTCAGCATTCTGAAGACTAAGAGGCTCCTTGGCAGGCTCTGGATAGATGGCTTCAACAGACATATCCACGCCAGGAAGAAAGATCCGATGATTACGAGCAGAGGGCTGATATGAGATAGCTGAGTGGAGTTTGATCAGCTGCATTATCCATGGAGCGTAGAACTTCAAGCCAAAAAGATCAGATCCTGATGCAGCAAGTTGGCGGATGAAGAAGTCTTGTGCGTTGAAGCATTTTCCGTGAAGAATATAGAAGAGCAAAGTCTTCATTGCACCTTCCAGCTTTGCATGTGGAGAATGTCCTTTGATGGGCCAGAGAGTTCGCCTTATAATGTGATAAATAGTCCATGGAAGATACTCAAGGTCTTCAACAAAGAACTCCTTAGGATATGCAGCATCTGGAGGCAAAAGCTTCATCATACTAAGCATCTGACTCATGTTCGGTTTAGGCTTCTGAAAGATGCTCTCCATAGCTTCACTGTGCAGCTGACAGCCAGGTTCATAGAGATCTCCAGGAGTGGGCAGACCAGTGAGCTCAATGATATCAAAGGCTTTAGCTTCGTGATGGACATTTCTGGTCATCCACTCAAGGACCCAAGTCTTTGGGTCTCTGTTGTAACCACGTATGTGAAGAGTGGCATAAAACTGGAGCAGCAACTCTTCGTTCCAGTGCTCTTGGTCGGTGACGAAAGGCAACAATCCAACCTCTTTGAAGCAATCCAGAGCTTCTTCCAAGAAGGGCAGACCAACTATTGCTTTGGTGTCAAGACGCATATGTGGGAAGATGCGACCTTGATTGTACAGAATGCATGAGTAATAGCTTCGCTGCGGATAGCTCCAGAACCGATCAGAAGATATTCGTTCCCTTGAGTAGGGGTTCTTGGAGCTATTGAAGAAGGTGTTGTCTGCTTTGAAGCCGTTGACATTAAAGGATCCAGGTGCTGATGCAGGACCTGGAAACCTGGGCAACCTTGGCATTGGCTTCTGTACCTGAGGCCTATGCTCAATATGATAGTCAAACTGAGGACCAGCAGCAGGCGCAGGAACAGGAGCAGTAGCATCATTGGCTTCGCTGACTTTTGGTTCATTGGTTGGTGTAGGCTCCACATTTGCTTCAGCCATGACAATGTCAGTGGCTTCATTCATGTTGGTGGTGGCAGCCTTAAGATTTTCTACCTCCACTTGATGAGCTAGAGGGTCAGGCACAGACATGTTCTCCTCGACAACAGCTTCTTCAGTAGTTGGGGGAGTAGGGACACGTTCTTCTTCTTGGGTGTCATCGGCTGATGCAGCCGGAATGTCTTCAGCAGCTTTAGCCTCAGACGCGGAGACTTGAGACCTTGGTCCTTTACGAAGCCTGCGTAACGCTGGCGACGCCTTTGGAGATGGAGTTGGCTGGGCCTCAAAGTCATCTTCTTCTTCTTGACGGGGTGGTGTGACTTCTTGTTGTGGGTGATCAGCCCATGTTGCATCCTGAGCAATTGGCGTCAGAGGATGACCAATGCTGATGAGTTCGCTGTGCATAAGCACAGGCAATGATACCTGTTGGTGCTCGATCTGAGGAAGAACTACATCATCTTCAACATTGTCATGGTGACCAATGTCTTCAGCAGCGGTGGGATCAACTGCTGGAATGTCTTCAGCTATATGAGCCTCTGTGGAAGCAGGTTCATGGACAATCAGTTGGCGCTCTTGGTATGTAGATGCAGGGCGAACCATTGAGATAGGTTCAACAACCAGGGGCTCTGTGGGAGCAGCCCGTTCCTTCTTGGTCTTCCGCTTCTTCTTGGAGGGAGCAACATCAGAGGCTTCAGGATGTTTCCTCTTTCTGGCTTCAGCATCAGCAGTCCTCGTCTTCTTCAGTTCTGAAGCGGTTGACCTGGCCTTTGGCTTCGAGCCAGTCATGCTGGCTGGGAAGACAACGGGATGTGCTTCCTGCCTTGGTGCGTCGGGTGCGGCCACAGCAAGCTTCTTTTTCTTCTTTGCAACCATCCTGGGATCGATGCCAGGATGACCAAGGGCCTTGCGCTTCTCAGCTTCATTGTAGGCTTGCACACACTTGTCAGCCAGGCTCTTCATGCGCACACGAGAATCTTGAGCTTCTTCACGCTTCTTGAGAAAGGCTTCTTTGAGCTCGTGCAGCATGATCTTGAAGTTCCTGACCTCTTGCACGCTGAGCTTGGCCATATGCTTCTTAAACTGAGCTTTCTCAAAGTCGATCTTTTGCTTCAGTTCAACGATGCACTGGGCTATAGCTAGCTCTGAAGCAATGACGCCATGGAAGGCAACACTGAGGCCAATCGAAAGTTGCATATCTTCAAAGCTGAGGTTGGGCGTGTCAAACCACTCATCAATGAAGTTATGGATGATTGCCACATCAAAGAGAGGCAAATTATTGAAGATTTCTGCTTCTTCTTTGCTCTTGATCAGTTGCTCAAGAGCGTCATCTGCAAGATCTTCATCGCTAGACAGATCAATGGCATTGTTGCGCAAAATAGCAGTAGCAGTCAGTTCTTGGCTGGTGTGTGGCAGAGGCATCTTGACTTTCAAGGGCTTGGAGATGCGTGACAAGTCTTCAGACTGCACACTGTCTTCAGGAGGTGCAGTAGCCAGTGGCTTCGCCCGTGAGATTTTTGGTGCTGAGGCAGGCTATGAAGCTTTAGGCTGCTTCAGTTTCTTTGGCTTCAGCGATGCAGGCGCTTCATCAGATTCAGCGTCATCTGCAGGCTCATCCACGGCTGTCCCTTGAACCACGATATGAGTGATGAGACCTTCCAGGTTGTAGAAGGGCCCAACAAGATTGGGTTCAGCTTCGCGGCTGCCATTGGCACGGGGAGCAGAGGGACCAGGGTTGAAGTCTAGTCCCAAAGACTTATTGTTCTGCTTCGCCGAATTCTGGGCAAACTGGAAGTTGCGCTTGAACAGATTGTCGTCACGACATCATAGCAATGACGATGGTTCAGCATCCGCAGGCTGTGGTCCACGGACCATGCAGGGATAGAAGCCTTGTTTAATGGCTTCATCTCTAGACCTGGGTTGAAGATTTCTGTATAGGATGTCTCCCCAAGGTCGCTTGATGGCATTCTTCTCAGCATATTCCTTTGTCACAAACCTGTACTTGAACCACTGTTCTGCCCAATATCGTTGAATCCATTGGATTCGTGTCTTGCGCTGATTGTAATCCTCTTCTGGATCTGTCTTGTACAGCTCTGAGAGGTCATCGGGCAGATCTCTTGATGTTTCACCTCGACGCTTTCTGCCACCCTTCCTTGCTGATTTCTCTGCAGCCATGAACTTTAAACTGAATGGCTTCAATACGTTCAAAGGCTTCAAAGGCTTTCGCTTGCTGGACAAACAGGAACTGGCTTCGGGAGAATTTATATGATGTTGTAAGAATTCTGCAAATGAATGCAGACTATGAGAACCAAGGGATTCTCCCACGGACATGTACCTGTGACAGCATTAAGGTGCGAGGGAAGGGGAAGAGGTCATATGCATTCTCAGAAGATTTTGAAGATAAATCAGTTTAGAAGACATTGACCTCATCGTGCGAAGACATTCACTCATAGATAAGGAGTTGGTTCCTGATTTGTACGAATCCACGGATCAGTACAAGTGAGGAATCTAACTACTTTGTGAAGCATAAGTGAACATACTAGGCATATTATGAGATGCAGTATGAAATAGATCCAACTTGTGTGAACAGGAACTGCTTGTGGTAGAAAGTGACGAATCTATAGGATCAAAGGGGCCGTAAAAAGGAAGTTTTATTTACCACACGAAGAACTACTAGACGGAGTGGAAGAGGAGGCCGAGCAGTTCAATCGTCCGTGCCCTAACTTGGCGACGGATGACGCCTACGGCGACGGCGGAGAAGACGATGTCCGCGGCCAGCGTGAAGACGGCGTCGGAAAGGTCGCGGCAGCTAAGCGCTTCGTCACCGGCGTCGTCGAGGGTTAGCGGTGGCGCTAGGGTTCGTGCGAGAGTGGAAGAAAGGATAATGACTGTGGTGAGGCGTGTATTTATAGGGACAGGGACGGCACAGTGTTATTACACAGGTGCCCCTGGCGATTCACATCTGAAGGACACATGGCCATCATGCAACATATTGGAGGATATTCCACGTTCCCACACATGCCTGGATTGTCGGGTGGTCATTCCCACTTCTCCGGGTTTCAGGTGAAGGAATTAGCATTGAAAGCGGACTTAATGTTTGTCTCTGTATCTTCTGCTGACAAGGACGCAGAGAAGACATTTGACAATTTCAAGAGAATGCATACGATTTGGAGAGATAGAGTTTGAGATAGAAAGCACAGAGAGGTTAGGGTCCGATCACATTCACTTAGTTCAAAAGATTCAGCAAGAAGACATAGCTATAAGTGAATGTTGTAGAGGACAGAACACTAGTATATATATGTATATATAAGAAAAGCAGTCAAATCAACATCGTGAAGATAATCATGAAGACAAGTTGAGATTGAAGCCAAACCAAATGTGAAGACATACCAAACGTAACGCCATGAGTGAAACACTTCAAACATAAAAATTTGGTGGTGGCGTTACCCACCGTATAGGAAGTATTAGACCCAGACACGGCGCACAATTATCGTGGCGCTCCGAAGTCAAATTCCACATTAATGTATTCACACTTAGAATGTATGTCTTCATTGATTGAAGATATACTTTACTTCGTGTGTTGCACATCTAAGTCATCAATATGCATAAGTGTTAGGATGTGTGCCTGATCACAGGACATTTGAGGATTCCAAGATATTTAGCTCACACCGTAACTTGCAAAACCTCTTCTCATCCAAGGGCTTGGTGAAGATATCTGCCAATTGCTCTTCAGTGTTGACGTGTATGATATCAATGTCTTCCTTCACAACATGATCTCTGAGAAAGTGATGACGAATTTCAATGTGCTTTGTCTTCGAGTGCTGAACTGGGTTGTTGGCAATCTTGATGGCGCTTTCGTTGTCACAATAGAGTGGCACTTGCTTCAGATGAATGCCATAGTCTTTGAGTGTTTGCTTCATCCATAGAAGCTGCGCGCAGCAAGATCCAGCAGCAATGTATTCAGATTCAGCAGTGGAGAGAGATACACAGTTCTGCTTCTTTGAAGACCAACATACAAGTGATCGTCCCAGAAAATGACATGTGCCTGATGTAGATTTGCGATCCACTTTGTCACCAGCATAATCAGCATCCGAGAATCCAACCAGATCAAACTCTGAGCCCTTGGGATACCATAATCCTAATGTTGGGGTGTGAGCCAAATATCGAAGAATTCGCTTCACAGCTAAGTGATGCGATTCCTTTGGTGCCGCTTGGAACCGAGCACACATGCAAACACTAAGCATAATATCTGGCCTAGATGCACATAGATAAAGTAAAGACCCAATCATGGAGCGGTATACCTTTTGATCGAACTCTTTACCATTGTCGTCGGGACCCTGATGATGTTTGGTTGGCATTGGAGTCGTGAAACCTTTGCAGTCTTGCGTCCCAAATTTCTTCAGGCAATCTTTGAGATACTTCTCTTGAGATATGAAGATGCCGTTGCGTTGCTGACGTATTTGAAGACCAAGGAAGAACTTCAGCTCACCCATCATGGACATCTGATATTGCTCTTGCATCATATATCCAAACTCGTCAGTGTATTTCTGATTGGTGCAGCCGAAGATAATGTCATCCACATATATTTGGCACACAAACAGTTCACCATCATATGTCTTTGTGAAGAGAGTGGGGTCGAGGGAACCAGGTGTGAAGCCTTTGCTCTTCAGGAAGTATTTGAGTGTGTCATACCAAGCCCGAGGGGCTTGTTTGAGGCCATACAGTGCCTTGTTGAGCTTGTACACCATGTCAGGATGTTTTGGATCTTCAAAACCAGGCGGTTGTGCAACATACACCTCTTGTTCAATCTTGCCATTGAGAAAGGCACTCTTCACATCCATTTGATACAGAATATTATGATGATTTGCATAGGCCAGCAATATGCGGATAGCTTCAAGTCTAGCCACAGGAGCAAATGTTTCATCGAAGTCAATCCCTTCAACTTGAGTGTACCCTTGAGCAACGAGACGAGCTTTGTTTCTGACAACTTGACCATGCTCATCTTGCTTGTTGCAATATATCCATTTGGTGCCTATTATATTGTGCTTGCGAGGATCAGGACGCTTAACCAGTTCCCATACATTATTCAGCTCAAATTGCTGAAGCTCTTCTTGCATAGCTTGAATCCATTCAGGTTCCAAGAAGGCTTCTTCAACTTTCTTGGGTTCAGTTATTGAGACGAATGCGAAGTGCCCACAGAAATTTGCTAGCTATGTTGCCCTTGAACGAGTGAGTGGACCTGGTGCATTGATGCTATCAATTATTCTCTCAATCTGCACTTCATTTGGAACACGAGGATGTACAGGACAAAGATTTTTCTCTTGCTGATCATTGTCATTGTTAGAGGGATTGTCTTCAGGCTGAGCATTGTCTTCAGGTTGATCAGGTGTGGAGATGATAAGTTCCTCTTCAGGTTGAGCTTCAGAAGGTATGATTTCTCCAGTTCCCATAAGTTCGATTGATTCACTAGATGGAACTTCATCTAGCACATTTGGCAGGTGCTCTCTTTGTGAGCCGTTAGTCTAATCAAACCGCACATCCACGGTTTCAACCACTTTATAATGAAAGAGATTGAAGACCCTGTAGGAGTGCGAATCCTTTCCATATCCAAGCATAAAACCCTCATGTGCTTTTGGTGCAAATTTTGAAGTGTGATGTGGATCCTTGATCCAGCACCTGGCGCCAAATACTCTGAAGTAACTGACATTTGGCTTCTTGCCAATAAGGAGCTCATAGGATGTCTTGTTCAGAAGCTTGTGAAGATAAACACGGTTGATGATATGGCATGCAGTGTCAATGGCTTCAGGCCAGAATTTTCTTGGAGTCTTGTATTCATCAAGCATCGTCCGAGCCATCTCAATAAGTGTTCTGTTCTTGCGTTCGACGACGCCATTCTGCTGTGGCGTGTATGGAGCTGAGAATTCATGTGTGATGCCCAAAGTATCAAGATATGTATCCAGGCCAATGTTCTTGAATTCAGTGCCATTGTCACTTCTGATGTGTTTTATCTTGGCGCCATAGTTGTTCATTGCTCGATTGGCGAAGCGTCTGAAGACATCCTGCACTTCAGTCTTGTAGAGGATTATATGCACCCAAGTATATCTAGAATAATCATCAACAATGACAAAGCCATAGAGACAAGCAGTAGTAGTAAGAGTTGAGTAATGAGTGGGACCGAAAAGATCCATGTGGAGCAGTTCGAAGGGTCGAGTCATTGTCATGATTGTCTTCGAGGGATGCTTGGCCCTCGTCATCTTTCCTGCTTCACAGGCACCGCATAAGTGATCTTTCTTGAACTTGACGCCCTCGATGCCTATGACATGCTTCTTCTTTGCAACGGTGTGCAGGTTCCTCATGCCAGCATGCCCTAGCCTCCGATGCCAGAGCCAACATTCTAAAGCTTTTGCTAGAAGACATATGGCAAGCTGTGGTCCTGCTGAGAAATCTACCACGCACAAATCATCTTTCCGATACCCTTCAAACACTAGAGACATGTCAGATTCCATTAGAACAAGGCAACGATATTTTCCAAACATCACAATCATGTTTAAATCGCAAAGCATTGAGACAGACATTAAGTTGAAACCAAGGGATTCAACAAGCATGACTTTATCCATGTGTTGATCCTTTGAGACTGCAACTCTACCTAGACCCAATACATTACTTTTACCAGTGTCAGCAAATGTGATGTGACTTTTGTCGGATGGACATAAGGTTGAATCCATAAGAAGGCTTCGCTTGCCAGTCATGTGATTGGTACACCCACTATCAATAATCCATTCTGAAGCCGCTGGTGTCGTACCCTACAGTGCAGTTAGGGGGATAGGCTTCACGAAGAGAATTGTGAAGCAAAAACATTTGACGAGCCAGTGGATTATGAAAACTTAGATCGAGATTCGGACTGATGGGGCAAGCAGCAAGCGACTCAGGAACAAAGTACATAATAAGACCATTTGGGCATTTGATCTTGCGCCCTACAAGATGTTTAAGGTCCCCAGCAATAGCGTCATGCGATTTTGGTTTTCTGCTGGAGACCTTTCCCTACAAAAGAGAGTTAAGCTTTCTTAGCCACCCACATCTTCAAGGGTGGCTTTGAAGCAATGAGTCTAAGTGCAGCATCTGAGAACTTTGGCTTTGGAGCCCTAGCAAAAAGTCTTGCAGGTGGACAATAGTACTCATAAGAATAAGCAGAATAGTTCTTGGTCTTATGAACATGGCGGTTTGATGAACCGCGCTCATATTCATAGGCCTGAGTATGGCTTCCCTGCAAAACATTTGCGTTAGTGCGACTCAGGTGAGTCATCTGTCTGTATGAAGCCTTTGGACCGTATGAAGCCTGTGGTCTGGGGTTTGTCTTCTTCACCTATGGTGTCATGATGACATTCACAGGAAGATTCTCCAAACACCTTTTCGGCACCTAGATCTTCTTCATAGGCGGTCCATTCCTGCAGTTAGTACCAATATACCTGGCAAACACTTCACCATTCTGATTCTTAAACACTTTGTAGTTTGCATCAAATGATTCATCAATAACAATGGGATTAGCACAAGTGAAGCCAGATAGGGTGGATGGATCTGCTGAAGGTTCCTTTGCAGCAACCCATGTGGTTTTGGGGTACTGCTCAGGTTTCAAGTAAGATACATCGGCATTCATTTTCCTTTCGAACCCAACACCCTCTTTCCTAGGGTTTCGGTTCAGGATCTGCCTTTTGAGGACATCACATAGTGTCTGATGCCCTTTGAGACTTTTGTACATCCCTGTTTCAAGCAGTGTCTTCAACCTAGCATTCTCATCAGCAATAGCAGTGGTATCCTCAGCAGAGGGGTTAGTTACCACATCAACAGGTGAAGATATTGCAACAGTAGCAGCAGTAGAACATTCAGCAACAGAAGTAGCGTTATCACGCTCAATGCATTTAAGACATGGTGGTTCAAATCCTTCCTGAGCTGAACTGATCTGTTTGGCGCGAAGTGACTCGTTTTCCTTTTGAAGATCTTCATGAGCCGCTCTCAATTTCTCAAGATCTTGCTTCCTTTGAAGATAATCATAGGAAAGCCTTTCATGAGTTGTTGAGAGCGTTTCATGATGACTTTCAAGTTCCTCATACTTAACGTGAAGATCTTTTATGTCTTCAATTATGGACTAAGATCGAGTCATTTCAGCGTCTAACAGATCATCGCTTTTGTCTAACAGTTTTTGAATGTGTTCCATAGCTTTCTGTTGTTCATTTGCAATTTTAGCAAGTGTTTTGTAGCTAGGTTTGGAATCACAATCAGATTCATCGTCACTAGATGTTTGATAGTGAGTAGTGCGTGTGTTTACCTTGGCACCGCTTGCCATGAAGCAGTAGGAAGGAGCGGAGTAGTCCTTGTCATTTGCATCGGTGTCGGTGATGAAGTCATTGTCTTCAGTGTTGAAGATGGACTTGGCAACGTATGCTGTAGCCAGACTCACAACGCCAGAATCGGACTCCTCCTCAAACTCCACCTCCGCCTCCTCAGAAGTAGACTCCTCCTCAGAATCCATTTCCTTGCCAACAAACGCACGTGCCTTGCCAGATGAGCTCTTCTTGTGTGATGAAGACTTTGAGGAAGACTTGGAAGAAGACTTTGAGTATTTCTTCTTCCTCTTGTCGTCAGAGTCATACTCTTTGCTCTTCTTCTTCTTGTTGTTCTCATTGTCCCACTGTGGACACTCAGAGATGTAGTGGCCAGGTTTCTTGCACTTGTGACATGTTCTCTTCTTGTAGTCATGAGCAGAAGCTCCATCATTCCTTGAGCTTGATCGTGAAGACTTTCTGAACCCTTTCTTCTTGGTGAATTTTTGGAACTTCTTCACAAGCATAGCAAGATCCTTTCCAATGTCTTCAGGATCATCAGATCTACTGTCAGATTCCTCTTCAGATGAGGAGACAGCTTTTGCCTTCAAGGCACGAGTTCGCCCATAGCTGGGACCGTAGATGTCTCTTTTCTCAGAAAGCTGAAACTCGTGTGTGTTGAGCCTCTCAAGTATGTCAGACGGATCGAGTGTCTTGAAGTCAGGGCGTTCTTGAATCATCAGGGCTAGGGTGTCAAATGAACTGTCAAGTGATCTCAGGAGTGTCTTGGCGACTTCATGCTTGGTGATCTCAGTGGCACCGAGGGCTTGAAGCTCATTTGTGATGTCAGTGAGCCGATCAAACGTGAGCTGGACATTCTCATTGTCATTTCTCTTGAAGCGGTTGAAGAGGTTGCGAAGGACACTGATTCTCCGATCTCTCTGGGTGGAGACGCCTTCGTTGACCTTGGAGAGCCAGTCCCAGACTAGCTTGGAAGTCTCCAAAGCACTCACACGGCCATACTGTCCTTTGGTCAGATGACCACAGATGATATTCTTGGCAGTAGAGTCCAGTTGAACGAACTTCTTGACATCAGCAGCAGTGACACCTTCTCCAGCCTTGGGAACGCCGTTCTTGACGACATACCATAGGTCGACATCAATGGCTTCAAGATGCATGCGCATCTTATTCTTCCAGTAGGGATATTCAGTTCCATCGAAGACGGGGCACACAGCGGAGACTTTAATTATCCCTGCAGTCGACATAGCTAAAACTCCAGGTGGTTAAACTGAATCACACAGAACAAGGGAGTACCTTGCTCTGATACCAATTGAAAGTGCTAGTGATCGACTAGAGGGGGGTGAATAGGCGATTTTTATGAAAGTCTTCAAAACGTGGATGTTTCGAAGACAAACAATAGAGGTAAACCTATTACCACGCAGCGGAAGGTAGACTACACTAGGCAAACCTTAGTCAAGTAACCAAAGAAGTGAAAGCACAATGACTAATAGCAGCTAGGCAGTAAGGATCAGGTAGGAAGATATTGTGAAGCCAATCAGAACAAACAGTCACTCAGTGAAGACAAAATATAATGCAATCATGCAATGACTTCACAAGGACCAACAGTAAGTAAAGGGAAGGGAAGGATGAAACCAATGACTCGTTGAAGACAATGATTTGTTGGACCAGTTCCAGTTGCTGTGACAACTGTATGTCTGGTTAGGGCGGCTAGGTATTTAAACCTGAGGACACACAGTCCCGGACACCCAGTCCTGAACACGCAGCTCAGAACCCTTAGTCCTCACCATATTCCCCTTGAGCTAAGGTCACGCAGACCTCGCTCAATCACTCTGGTAAGTCTTCAAGGTAGACTCCCAAACATTCACAGACTTCATTCAGGGGCGATCCACAATGACTCTTGGATGCTCAGAACGCTACGCCTAACCGGCTGGAGGATTCACAGTCCTCAAGTGTAATAAGTCTTCAGATCACACAAACAGGACGACTTAAGTGATGTCTAACACTCTTTGGCTCTGGGTGGTTAGGACTTTATCCTCGCAAGGAATTCTCTCTCAAAGGCTTCGAGGTGGGTTGCTCTCAAACGACAAGAGCCGTACTTTAACTCTGAGCAGCCAACCGTTTATGGTTGTAGGGGGTGGGCTATTTATAGCCACTAGGCAACCTGACCTGATTTGTCCGAAATGACCCTGGGTCACTGAGGAACTGACACGTGTTCCAACGGTCAGATTTCAAACACACACGGCAACTTTACTTGGGCTATAAGCAAAGCTGACTTGTCCAACTCTGGACAAGATTCGCTCTCATAGTCTTCACTCGAAGACATAGGATTTTGGTTAAGCATCACATCAGTCATTCTGACTGGTTCTCTTGGACCCCACTTAACAGTACGGTGGTTCCTATGACTCAACAAAGAAGAAAAAGAACTACGAAAGATCTAAGTCTTCGCGCTCCATAGTCTTCATGCGATGTCTTCTCTTGTCATAGTCTTCAATGTGAATGTCTTCACATACCACCTTTGACTTCAATGTCTTCGTACATTTTTAGGGGTCATCTCTGGTAGGAAAACCGAATCAGTGAGGGACTTCTACCTATGTTATCCTGCAATTCTCACAAACACTTTGGTCCCTCAACTAGGTTTGTCGTCAATACTCCAAAACCAACTAGGGGTGGCACTAGATGCACTTACACATCCCTTCTCCTTCGTCCTCTGCTTCCTGCTGGTTATGCTGAATGGAAGAGCTTGGGGCCAGGCCCCAGGCAGTAGCTGAGGTTGGGAATACCGAATGCCCGTGCTGATGCTTGGGGAGTGAGTCTGGTCCAAGCCCGGAGAAGACATGGTGGGCGAGTCATCTATGGTGTGGGAGATATCTAGCTTTCCCATTATGGTGAAATGCTTGTCTCCCCTGCCTCGGTTGGCCTTCTGTTGGGTAACGCGGCATCTTGTCTTGAGTTGTTGCCATTTGTTAGCCCGGCGACCAGGTTCTTGGGGCCCCCAATGCCTGTCCGGGGTGCAGGTCTAGGGATTGTTGGTAATTCCATCTCTGCCCCTTCCGGTGGGTTTGGGGCTGATGTTGAAGGGAGGTGCGCCTTCTTTCTCGCCAAGGAGGGGAGCAGTGCGCCCCGAACCCCCTGGCCATCATGACCTTCAGCTGCTTCTCCAGGGTAGGCATCGGGCTGGAGGCCTGGCGTGTCCCTGGAGCAGTGGTGATGGAGAGAAAATGAGGGAAGATAGAGAAGGCGGGTGGCAGGGCATCATGTCGGAGTACGATGGCGCACGCCTTCGCCTCCTACTAGCGAGCTGCCGCCTCGTCTTTCCCCTCTTCCCCTCCCTCCCCGACACCATCATCACCAGACTCTTTGTGTGATGGCCCGGGAGGGATGTTCCCTTGGTGCCTTTGCCTCTCCTCCAGCAGTCTTCCGACTGAGCTTTGGTGGATGACTCCACCAGTGCCCAAGCCGGGGCTTCTTGCTAGTCCTGGAGGTGGTGACTAGGGCACCGCTGAGCTGCTCCCCATGACCCTCCTTCGCAGCCTCGCCACTCCCGATCTTGTCAGTCCACGTCAGGCAGGCCGTGACGGGACCGGGATGGGTGCTTCTTCTAGTCCTCTCCTCTTCCTACCGCAATACCTGGCGGAGGGAAAACGACAAGAGGAGATTACGGGGCACTTATCTTTTTCAATATTAAAACTATATGCACTTGCCAAATTTTAGCTCATGTAATGTAATCTCTTGAATCCGTGTTTTCGTTCTATAAGGTCTATACTTGTTTGATCGACATATTAATGAAAACGATGAACCTTGTCCGGAACTCGTGCATGTATATGTCCATGCAGAGTCGGAGTGCCTCCATATTTTTAAATAAGTGAGTTTACCCCGGCAAGCTATCCTGCTTGTACCCTCTATTTTGTTGTCAGGGAGTCAAGCCTACCGAGAACAAATTATGATGAGGGACCAGCCCCCCGCCAATCTTTTTCAACAAAGGCCATTGCGACCATCCCGACCGAAGCAACGTTCGAGTCAAGAGAGATAGAACTTATCTGTTTGGCTTGCCAGAGATCGCAATGTAGGCTTCATCTTTCCATCTCCCTTAGGAGGCCAAGTCTTCGGCATGACCCTGAAGTTTATGCAGATGGAAATGATGCCAGATGCAATCTTGTCTACACATGCAATGCTCATTAAATACTTATGCATGCATGCAACTTGTTGGGGGGCCCCAGTGCTTCATTTATTTCTCTGTTGCTCAGGGTCTGCACCTGGCTTTGTACAAGGGGTTACATGCAACTGAGGCAAGGCCTGTACAAAAGGGTGGCTACCGGGCACGGCCCGACAGCCGCACCTTATGGGTAGAACTTGCGGAGATGCTCAATATTCCACGAGTTTTGCAATTGAATGCCATCTCCGGTCTCCAGACGGACTGCACCAGGTTTGGTGACTCGAGCTACCCTATAAGGTCCTTCCCACTTTGGCATCCACTTGTTTGTATCCTGGGCGGACTTAACGTGCCTAAGGACAAGGTCACGTTCCTCAAAACACTAGGCATGAACCCTGCGGCTATGATAGCAATGCAGGGCTTGCTGGTAGCGTGCAACACGTTTAGCAGCCCAGAGACGGTTCTCCTCGAAAAGCACAACGTCATCACGCCGGTGCTGATCCTGCACTACTTCATCGTAGGCAAGCACTCCAGGTGACCCGTAAATGAGTTCCATGGGGATAACTGCTTCTGCCCCATAGACTAGGGAGAAGGGAGTCTGCCCGGTAGCTTGGTTTGGTGTCGTTCTGAGGGACCAGAGAACTACCGGTAGCTCATCGATCCATCGCCTACCGCACTTCTGCAGCGTATCAAATGTTCTCGTCTTGAGTCCTTTCAACAATTCAGCGTTCGCCCTCTCGGCTTGTCGACAGCTTCTGGGATGTGCAACAGAGGCAGATAAGGTCTTGCTTCCGAGGGCATGAATGTATTGCATGAAGGCGCGGCTCGTGAACCGGGTGCCATTGTCGGCGATGATCCGGGCAGGGCCCTGAAGCGGCACACCAATACTTTCTAGAACTTGACAGCTGATTGTGTAGTCACCTTTCTCGCGGCATCTACTTTCAGCCACTTTGTAAATTTGTTGATGGCAAGGAACAAGAATTCAAAGTCCCGGCAGCTCGGGGGAAAGGGCCAAAGATATCGAGCCCCCAGACCAAAAACGGCCATGACAAAGGGACTGTCTAAAGAGCTTGTGCAGGCAGATGGATGTTCTTGGAATGGAACTAGCAGGCTTCACAGTGACTAGCTCGACCGCATCTTGGAGGGCTGTGGGCCAATAGAATCCTTGTCGGAATGCTTCCCAAATAATGCCCTTGATCCAATGTGGGAGCCGCACATGCCTTTGTGTATTTCTGCCAGCAGTTCCTTTCCTTCTTCCCGGCAAATGCACTTCAATTTCACACCGTTGGGCCTCCTTCTATATAGAGTGTCATCGACAAACTGATACATAATAGCCCTTTGGGCTAATCTTTCAGCTTCCTCTTGCTCATCGGGAAGTTCTCAAGTTTGGAGGAAATGGACTATGTGTCTTGCCCAAGTTGGAGCCTGGGCCTCGGCAATAAGGACTAGTGGCACCTCCTCATCTACGGGGGCGCGTTCCTCTACCGCAGGGCCCAGTGGCCCGGTAGGAGGGCGCATCCCGACAATCGATGGGGAGTTGTTTTTGGCAGGGTCCCTACCAGCAGCCCCGGGAGGCTCTACCAGGAGAGGCTTACCGGAGTCCAACTTCCTCCTCTTTTTGGCCATTGTTGTCGGGGATACGAAGGGCTGAGTAAGATGGAGAACAAAAGTTCCTGGTTCCACGGGAAGTTTTTGTGCAGCACACTTTGACAGATGATCGGCTATGTTGTTTTCCGCACGGGGTACGTGCTCTGTTTGCAATCCATCAAAGCGCTCCTCCAATCTTCTCACTTCCTCAATGCATGCCTCCATCAATGGACTTTGGTAATCCTTGTTGACTTGTCTCACCACAAGTTGTGAATCTCCTCGAATGATCAGCTTCTTGATTCCCGATTCCGCAACAACCCTAAGCCCGGCAAGGAGCCCTTCATACTCTGTTGTATTGTTGGTTGCCTCCTCCCGTGAAAAATGCATCTGGACGACATACTTCAGGTGCTCCCCAGTGGGGGCAACTAGAAGCACACCAACCCCTGCACCTTGTAGGGAGAATGCCCCATCAAAATACATAATCCATTCTTGGGGTGCCTCCTTGCCGGGGGTAACTATTTCCAGCACTTCATCATCATGGGTTGGTGTCCATTCTGCAATAAACTCTGCCAACGCCCTGCTCTGAATTGTCGATGTGCTCTCAAACTTCAGGCCAAAGCTGGATAACTCCAATGCCGACTCCACTATTCTGCCGGTAGCCTCAGTGTTTCGGAGTATCCTTTGCAACGGAAAGCGGGTAACAACTGTAATCTCATGGGCATGGAAGTAGTGGCGTTGTTTCCTTGAGGCCATGATGAGGCCAAAAATCAGCTTTTGCACACCAGAGTACCTCGATCTAGCCCCTGTAATAGGGAACTAACGAAGTACACTGTGCGTTGTACCATTTTCTTCCTTGTCAAATCCTTGGGGTTGCCCCTGCTGTCATGCTCTTCCATGTCCTGATCCTCATCTGGTCCTGCCGGGATTTGCTCACTCTGTGTTTCCTCTACTTCTCGATGTGCCACAAGGGCTGCACTAACCACTTGATTAGTTGCCGCTAGGTATAGAAGCAACGGTTCTTGTGGTTTGGGGGCAACCAAAGTGGGCACAGAGGACAAATAGGTCTTCCAGTCTTGTAATGCAGCGTCTACTTCCGGGGTCCACTTCATGGGCCATGCCTTCTTCAAAATTTTGAAGAACGACAGGGCGCGCTCGGCAGACTTGGAGATGAATCTGCTAAGTGTAGCAACGCACCCTATCGACGCCTCACATCTTTGACTGTGTTAGGTGCTTGGATCTACTCGATAGCCTTGATCTTGTCGGGATTGGCTTTGTTCCCACGATGGTACACGAAGAACCCAAGTAGCTTGCCGGAGGGAAAGCCAAACACACACTTCTCCGGATTTAGCTTTAAGTTGATCTTGTGCAGATTAGCAAATGTTTCTTCCAAATCCTGGATGAGGGTTGATCTGTCCTTGGTCTGGACCACAATATCATCCATATAAGCCTCAATGTTTCTGTGCAACTGTGGTTCAAAACCAATCTGGACTGCTCTTGCAAAAGTGAACCTGGCACTCTTTGACCCGAAGGGCATCCGCACAAAGTAGTACGTACCACATGGAGTGATGAATGAGGTCTTCTCTTCGTCCTCCTTGGACAAGAAGATTTGATGATACCAAGAGTATGCATCCAGAAAGGATAGCAAATCACAACCTGAAGTGGAGTCCACAATCTGGTCAATGCGCGGCAAGGGAAATGGGTCCTTTGGGCAAGCTTTGTTGAGATTCGTGAAATCTATGCAAAGCCTCCACTTCTCGTTAGCCTTGCGTACGACCACTGGGTTTGCTAACCATGTTGGATGCAGTACTCCTCTGACCAGACCAGCTGCCTCAAGCTTCTTAATCTCCTCGGCAATGAACTGCTACCTCTCCAAGGCCTGCTTCCGAACCTTCTGCTTGATGGGTCGGGCATGTGGGGCAGACAGCAAGATGATGCTCGATTACCTCCCTGGGAACACCAGGATATTACCTCACTATTTTTGATCAAGGGTTGCGCTAATAGTGAAGGTACCATCAACGCCCGCCAGCCCTGCCGGAACCTTTTTCGCATGTGGTGCAGCAACCTTGGATGTCTTGCTGTTGGAACTCTCCAGCAAGTCATCAACAGGCGCAGTGCACTCCTAAGAGGTATGCTTCCCGGATTGCTTGCTGGTGTCCCTACTATCCTTCTTCTTTCCCTTGTTCTCCTTGGAGGGAACTGCAGCTGCCGTGGCCTCTGCGCGCTTGCGTCCCGGTACATCTTATCCACACAAATGATTGCGTCTTCCTCATCTTACAGAATGGAAATGACTCCTACCGGCCTTGGCATCTTCAAAGTGTTGTAGGCATAGTGGGATGCCGCCATGAATTTTGCCAAAGCTGGGCATTCAAGGATCCCATTGTATGGCAGGGGGGAGGTCGACCACATCAAACACAACCTTCTCAGTCCAATAGTTCAATTCTCCCCCAAATGTCACTGGCAACGTGATCTTTCCCTTAGGACGAATCCTGCCAGGATTGATTCCTTCAAACGTGACCGTGACCTTTAGTTCTTCCTTTGCTATCTGAAGCTTGCTGACAACTCTTGGGGAGATCATATTCAACCCGGCCCCACCGTCCACCAACATCGTTGTGACCTTGAGGTTGTGAATTGTTGGAGAGACCAACAACGGCAAACTCCCTACCGTGGCGGTGCGGTCAAGATGGTCCTCTTCATCAAAGATGATGGGCGTGCGTGACCATTTGAGCGGCTTCCGAGACTCTGCCGCTAGCTCCACGGCGATGACCTCACGCACCCACCGTTTTCGTTGGTGGTGAGAGGAATGCAAAGATGCACCCCCGTCAATGCACAGGGCGTCAGTGGCCTTCTTGAATTCCTGCTCGCTGGTTTCCTCTTCATCCCCTCCATCACTCTCATCATTGCAACCTTCCTTCTCTTGGCTCCTGGTGGTTTTTCCTTGGTTCCAAAAAGTCTTGCCATGGCGATTTGCTTCACCACCTCAGCCCTTCCCTCCAGTGCCATCCTGACCTTTTTCTTTGTCACGCTTCTCATATTCAGCCCTCTGCTTCTCGATGAGCTGCTCAACCTGATGACACTCTTGGAGATCGTGGCTTTTGGTCCGATCAATCTTGCAGTACGGCCCATCACCTTTCCCAGCCCTCTCGGCAGCCGTAGCCTCCCAGCAGTCAGCGCATGTGGCAGCTTCCTTGCCGGGGGCTTCGGCCTTGGCTTTCTTGCCGGTACAAAGCGTGCCCAATCCTTCGACGGTCATCACAGCCTTATCCTTGCGCCTCTTGTTTTGCTTCTTTTTCTTCTTCTTCTGACTGGTGCACTCGTCGTTATCCTCTGAGTCGATGTCGACGCAACCTTGCTCTGTAGGGTGTTTCCTTCCATCCTCCACCCGAGCGCATTTGTCCACCAAGGTGTAAAGCTCCTTCACAGTCTTGGGCAACCGCACATTCATCTTGGACGTATCCTGCGGTTGCGCACATTGGATTGGAAGGCAGCTATCACAGCTGCCGAGTGGATATTTGGGATATTCCTATGGACTTGGCTGAATCTCTACAAATACTTGTGTAGAGCTCTCCTTCTTTCTGTTGGAGGAGCTGCAAGTCACTGGGTTGCCCTGGTTCTCGATGGTCGCTCATGAGGGTGCCAATGAACTCATGGCACAGGTCAGCCCATGATGAAATGGAGTTCTCCGGCATGTGCATCAGCCAAGACCTCACATTGGACTTGAGTGCCAAAGGGAAGTAGTTGGCGAACACCTTCTCATCTCTTGCCCCGACAACTTGAATAGCGATGGTGTAGATGCTTAAGAACTCGGTCGGGTTCAGCCTCCCATCATACTTCTCGGGTATCTTTGGCTTGAACGTGTGAGCGGATGGCCAGTGGACTTGCCGCAGCTCACGAGTAAAGGCAGGGCACCCAACCTCGAAATGCAGGCACCCGCCATCCTCGAGCGCAGGCTCGTCGACGTCGGGGCCATCGCACCCAATGGCCCAACGTTGGTCGTTGCAGCGTCGCTCAACAACGATGCACGCGCCTCCCCTCCGCCTGTCCTCCAGGGCTCGCCGTTGGCCTAGACGTGCTCGAGGGTCAGAAGAGGCCATCGAGACGTCGTCGAGCTCTCGATTTCACCCCTCCCGCGCTGATTGCTGTGGTGGGGACTGCATAGTAGGGGTGGCCCCTTCCATACGGCCAGTAGCGCGAGCTATTGTCATCACATGGGGAGGCCATGGCGAGCCAGTTTTCTATGAGCTCCAAGCCTCGGTGAAACCAATCAGACCCTGAATGGTGGCTCTCCACTCATCCATCTGATTGGCCGCCGGTAGGAACCTCAACAGCAGTTGGGCCCGCGCCATGGCCTTTGTAGCGGTGCTTGGCATTGGTGATGACGATCTAGACCGCACCAGCGCCCGGCTTCTAACTATGCCAGTGGCGACCGTGTCACACCCTCGCGGTTGCGAACCAGCCGCTTGGATGGTAGGGTGACGCGGTGGAAGCGCTTAAGGGTCAGCGGCTCCATAGGGCGCAGCGATTACGTCGGCCCGCTCCGAGGGAGGCATGCCCCACGGCTGCGCCCATGACGAGGACGGCCGAAGGGTGGCGATTCGCCCTAGACCGGGCGTCACCACTGCGGATGTTCCCTTTGGCAAGGAGAAGAGGTATAGATGGAATAACCCCTTCATTCGTACCTCGTGGAGCATGACGGTCGGGATGTTGTTGATGCTGCTCTTCTTTGATGCCTCTCACTCCTGCTTCGGCCGAGGGGGAAGTGGTGACAATGCCGCCTGCGCCGACCGTGTCCCCTGCAGTGGCCACATCCTCGCGCGCCTCCACATTCCCCGTGGCGCTGGCGGTCGCGGGTGGCGGTGCCTTCGAGGTGGATGGGTGAGCTGCGGCACCGGGCTTCTTCTTGGGCGCCATAGTCGATGGAACCATCGATGATGAAGATGGCAATGAAGATGACGCGCCGCTCACGCTTTCAAGTTCGCGCACGTGAGTCCCCTACCTGGCACGCCAAAGATGTCGCGAGAAACTAGGGCAACCTATGGGACAAGAAGTCCCTTTCTGGTTCGGCGGGGGGATGGCATGTTGCACAAAGAGCAGAGGAGCATGGAACAACACGGCAGAGATCACGTGGGCAATCTTTACCTAGGTTCGAGCCGCCGTGAGGCGTAAAACCCTACTCCTGCTTTGGTGGATTGATGGTGGAAAAATGGTGGTGAGCACAGCACGCTTGCTCGGCAGGGTTGCCTCGAGGCGGAAGCGGCTATGCGTGTATGAGTATGGGAGGGCGTGGATTAGCCACTCGATCGTCCAACCCTTTCTATGCTTTGGGACTCATTTTATAGATAAAAGGCAAACCATAGTGGCAAATCAGTCACTATGTACTGATTAGATAGCAAATAGTGCTATCATGCCTAACTCTGCAGGCTGACAGAGCGCATTAAATGCGCCGCTCAACGTCACATCACAGCTCGCCCGGCAGGCCTTGCCGGGCTGTTTTGCTAGCTTTGCGCCTGCTTGCTTGACACGTCTCAGGACGGGTGTCTCTTGGAGACATCTTCTGTAGGAGGTGGCTGCCATGTGGCGAATAGTAGCCACTTAGTCACTTTGGAGCTTGACACCGCACCGATCGGCGACGTGCGTTGGGATGAGGTGGTGCGGTGGCGTGGTTCTACCTCCGTATGCCCCGGCAGGCCTGCCAGGGTGACCTGAAGGCTTGCTTCAGGGGGTAATCCCATCCTTGCTAGGCTCTCCTGCCTGGCATGGGACGTATTTTTTCCCTTAGCGATATTTGGTCTTTCTGGCTAGTCTTGGTCCTCTTGTGCTGCACGCTGGTCCTTCGAAGAACAGGTCCCTTGCGTTCCAATCTGACCATGGTGCCGCGATGTTGTTCTCGTGCCTGTGCACAGTCTAGGCAACAGACCCAGGGTTTGTTGCACCGACAATGTTAGTCCAATAAATCATATAAATTGTTCCCGAAAGTGTGTAAAAGTAGTATAATATTGGTATGGAACAATCAAAAATTATAGATAAGACGGAGACTTATCAGCATCCCCAAGCTTAATTCCTGCTCGTCCTCGAGTAGGTAAATGAGTAGAAAGATAATTTTTTATGTGCAATGCTACGTAGCATAATCTTGATCATATATCTAATCATGGCATGAATATTAAGACATGAATGATTCATAGCAATAGTCTATAATTTGACGTAAAGACATCAATAATCACACATCCCAACAAACAATCGTGTCTTTAAAAATATCAATGCTAAGGAATGCTATCCCTACAAAATCATATAATCTTGTCATGCTCCATCTTCTTAACACAAAGTATTTATCATGCACAACCCCGGTGCCAACCAAGCAATTGGTTCATACTTTTTAACGGCGCCTCAGCATTTTCAACTCCCACACAATACATGAGCGCAAGCCATGGATATAGCATTATGGGTGGAATAGAATACAATGGTAGAGATTAATTTGGAGAAGACAATAAAGTAAGCAAGTCTCTCATCAATGTGGCTAATCAACGGACTATGGAGATGCCCCTCAATTGATATCAATGCGAGGAGTAGGGATTGCCATGCAACGGATGCACTAAGAGCTATAAGTTGGAAGCTGAAACTAAAAACTAAGTGGGTGTGCATCTAACTCTATAATGAAAAATTCCCACGAATATATGAAAGTGACAACATAGGAGACTCTCTATATAAAAAACATGGTGCTACTCTGAAGCAAAAGTGTGGAATTTGCATGCCCCTTCTCTCTATTTCTCTCATTTTGTATTTTCCTTTTTTCTTTTTCTTTTTTTTCTTGGGCTCTTTTTGGCCTCACTTTTTTTCTTCTTCTTTTCTTTTCTCTTTTTTTACTTTTATCCAGAGTCTCATCCCGACTTGTGGGGGAATCATAGTCTCCATCATTCTTTCCTCACTGGGACATGCTCTAATAATGAATAATAATGATCATCACATTTCTATTTAGTTACAACTCAATATTACAACTCGATACCTGTAACGAAGTATGACTCTATATGAATCTCTCTGGCAGTGTACCAGGATGTGCAATGATCTAGCATAGCAGAGATATCAAAAAATGTATAAGCCATGGAAATATCATGCTAGCTATCTTACGATCATGCAAAGCAATATAAAATGAATGCTCAAGTCATCAAAACGGAAGCGGTGAAAGTTGCATGGAAATATATCTCAGAATGGCTATGGAAATGCCATATAAGTAGGTATCGTGGCTGTTTTAAGGAAGATATAATAAGGCTTATGTGTGATAGAGCGTATCATATCACGGGGTTTGGATGCACCGGCATAGTTTGCACCACGTCTCGAGGTGAGAAAGGGCAATGCACAGTACCGAAGAGGCTAGCAAATTACAAAAAGGTAAGAGTGTGTATAATCCATGGACTCACATTAGTCATAAAGAACTCACATACTTATTGCAAAAGTTTATTAGCCCTCGAACTAAAGTGCTACTATGCATGCCCCTAGGGGGGAGGTTGGTAGGAGTTAACCATCGCACGCCCCGACCTCCACACAAAGGAAGACAATCAATAATGAATCATGCTCCAATTTCATAGCATAATGAGAGACTATACGTGCATGCTTCGAGAATCACAAACCGAACACCAATATTCTTACTAAACACAACCTTTTACTAGTACCTCACACATATTCCATCTCTATATTGCAAAACTATTACAAGGAATCAGACATATCATATTCAGTGATCTACAAGTTTTATGTAGGATTTTGTGACTAACCATGTGAATAACCAATTCCCGTTGACTCTCTAAATAGATATAAGTGAAGAATGAGAGTTTAATTCTTTCTAAAAAATACCATGCTCTTAATAAATATAAGTGAAGCAAAAGAACATTCTACAAATAATGGTTTTCTATGTGAAGAGAAACAGGCAATCCAAACTTCAAATGATATGAGTGAAGCACATGAAGCATTCTATAAAGCCATACTCAAAAGATGTAAGTGAAGTGCAGTGAGAATTATATAAATCAACCAAGGAATATCTCATACCAACATGGTGCATGTAAAATAAAAATAAAAAGCACAGGGCGCTCCAAGATTTACACATATCACGTGAACAAAACAAAAACCGAAACATACCGATACTTGTTGAAGAAAGATAGGATGCCTTCTGGGACATCCCCAAGCTTAGACGCTTGAGTCTCCTTGAATATTTACTTGGGGTTCCTTGGGCATCCCCAAGCTTTAACTCTTGCCTCTCCTCCTTCTCGTCATACTGATACCTCCTCGATCTTTGAACACTTCATCCACACAAAACTTAACAGAAAACTCGATTAGATCCGTTAGTATTCTAATGAAAATCACTACTTCAAGTACTGTTGACCCATTCATATTTTGTTTTTGCATTATAGCTACTGTATTATAACTTCTCCATGGCTTATACCACCGATACACTGGATAGTTTCAGCAAAACAAGCAAAACAACGCATCAAAAACAGAATCTGTCAAACACAGGGTAGTCTGTAGTAATCTGAACATTGACCATACTTCTGTAACTCCAAAAGTTTTGAAACAATAGGACAAAATAAAAAATTTGCATAGCAGTACTATGTAAAATTTCAGAAACTTTTGACATTCCAGCAAAAAATGAAAATTCACACACTACAGCCAAAGTTTCTATTTTTGCACTGCACATACCAAAAAGCGATCTAATCATCCTAAAGGAAAATCATGGCACATTATTTTTATAATACAATGGATTTGTGTAAGGGGGTAATTATTTTTGTTGAAAAGTTTCTATAATTCGAGATTTGTAAAGTTTCCATGGGCATGAACAAAGGTCAAGGAGCTCCCCCACTTCAATGATGCTTGTTTTTCTTACTTTCACTTTTCTTTTTGAAAAGTTTTAATTTCCCCTCTATAATTTTTTTAAACTTTACAAATGCACAAAACAGAAGTAAATGATGCTCTAAAACTTTTGAGTTGTCTCCCTGGTAGTGCTTTCTTTAAATCCATTAAGCTAGGCATAAAGTGCTCAAGTAATCGATCCACATGGATCCCAAGGTATATCAAAGCCAATTTAATTTAACAATGATTTATAATTTAGTAGTGAGCACAAATCAACATATATCATGCAATGACGAAGTCTAACTCTCTTCCTATGCATCGGCATGTCATAAAAGAACAATTCACGCACATCAAGTAAAGGCCAATACATAGCATAAGCAATTTTATCGTGTTGGAAACATAGAGAGGCGGAGATGTAGTTCCTCTCTCATAATAATTGCAAGTAGGAGCAGAAAGCACATGAATATTATATTCATCAAAATTATCATGTGTAGTAGTAAAACGCAACCCATCAATATAATCCTTAATAAGGGCAAACTTCTCCGATATAGTGTAGTTGGGAGAATTCAAAAAGATAATAGGACTATCATGTTTGGGTGCAATATCAACAATTTCATTCTTAACATAAGGAACTATAGCAAGTTCATCTCATAAGCATAATTCATATTGGCATCATAGCCTCAAACATAGCAAGCATCAATTTCATCAAAAAGGGATATTTCAAATGAATCAACGAGATCAGAACAAGTATCATAGCATTCATCCTTCGGTAAGCATGTAGGCAAGTTAAACAACATATGAGTTGAAAAGTTACACTCATTAAAAGGTGGACACGGTAGCTAATCCGCTCTTCCTCCTTTTGTTCTTCGCTCTCCTCCTCATCTTTTTCATCCAATGAGCTCACAGTTTCATCAACTTCTTCCATAGTTTCCTGCAAATTATTAGTCTCTTCCTAGACAGTGCAGACTTTCTCAAGAAATACATCAATATCGGAATTGTATTTATAATGCTCATAGAAATATTTAAGTATAGCAAAATTTTAAGGTCTATAAATAGCATCATCAAAATCTTCATACTTTTCAAACAAAGATTCAATTTCATAGGCACCCTTAAAAGCAACAAATTCTTCTGTTGGTTCCACATCATAGTAATAATATCTACCATTGGCATAAGAAGCTAAGGTTTCATTATCATTAAATTTGCATGAAAAGGGAAGGTGTGGAGCCTTCATCCTAGAGAAACAAGTATAATCATATCTCAAGCATAGATCCCGAGCATACCAATGCAACTATGAATCTGATCCCATAACAGTTTCCCTTTTTGAGTCAAGCGATAATCCCTAAAGTATTCACGTTGATCCAGCGTGTCTCCCATTATCAAGTTGAACATGGTTTTCTCAGGATTATCAAAGTAGTGTTTAATACTTTTCACATAACGAGCATCGAGGGTTTTAGGAGGTTCCCCATCCCCATGAGTAGCAAGTACAACTAATTGTTTTGGTATTTCGTGTTCCTTGTCCATAATTAAAGATAGGGAACAACTTACAACATAAAATAAAAACTACTTAGTGATAAAGCAAACAAGCACACACGAGAATATTCACCCCACG
Organism: Triticum urartu; assembly: GCF_003073215.2. Taxonomy (NCBI): domain Eukaryota; kingdom Viridiplantae; phylum Streptophyta; class Magnoliopsida; order Poales; family Poaceae; genus Triticum; species Triticum urartu. Next base: position 287,597,776 of record NC_053025.1, read on the forward strand.
CTATTGCTCCCCGGCAATGATGCCAGAAAAAGGTCTTGATAACCCACAAGTATAGGGGATTGTTTTCAGCCTTTTTTTTTGATAAATAAGAGTGTCAAACCCAACGAGGAGCTAAAGGTAGAACAACTATTCCCTCAAGTTCTATCGACCATCGATACAACTCTACACACACTTAACGTTTGCTTTACCTATATAGGAATAATACTAGAAGTACTTTGCGAGAATAAAACTACAAATAAATTTTGAGGTAATAAAACTATATAGCTTGTCACACAAGAAAGTTATTTGTCCCTAGGTGATCGATAACTAGAGCGGTGGTCATTATTGCAATTTTATATGAGGGAGAGGCATGAGCTAACATACTTTCCATACTTGGATCATATGCACTTATGATTGGAACTCTAGCAAGCATCCACAACTACTAAAGATCATTTAGGTAAAACCCAACCATAGCATTAAGTATCAAGTCATCTTTACTCCCTTACGCGCCAACCCAGTTACTTGGGTCTGTGCTTCTGTCACTCACGCCACCCACCATAAGCGAATCATGAATGTATTGCAACACCCTACAGCAGGGATCCCTCGCATTTGCGCGACACGGAGGGCACCATAGGACAGCACCAAAATAAAATATACAACTCAAACCTACCATCATCATCAATCAACCCATCGGACAAAACAGATCTACTCAAACATCATAGGATAACCACATATCATTGGATAATAATATATAGTGTTGAGCATGATGTTTATGTGACGCCCTAATTATTAAGCTATGGTGAACCTCTGCTAATGATGCCACATCACCTTGGTTACTATTGATAAACTCACGTTGATTCGAAACCGGTTCAAATTCAAATTCAAAATAAAAATTCGAACGATAAAGGTTTTCAAACACTAAAACTCAAATGTTCGGGTTGTGCCAAATAATGCATAGGTAATTATGGTGGAGAAACCACACTTTTATAAAATGTTTAAATACTCTAAAATGAACAAAACAGTAGCAAAGACAATTATTTAAAAGCTTTTAAAATAATAAACAATTACAAATTATTTTATTTTAGGTGCCAAGTTAATTGTGGTAGTGGCATATTTGTTAATACTATTTTAGATACAATTGTTGTATTTTTTGAAACTAAAATAATTAAATTCTAAATTATAAATAGAAAAGAAAAATAAGAAAAGGAAAACAAACAAACAAAAAATAAGAAAAAGGGGCAAAGCTCCCCCCCCCTCCCCTGGGCCGTTTAGCCCAACCGGGCATCCAGGCCAGCAGGCCAGGCCACCCCACCCCCCTTATTCCCCTGGAGATCGAACCCTAACCACTGACACCCCCCACTTCCCCCCACTCACTCCTCCCTCTCCCCCTCCCTTGATTTGGATCGAGATCGGGGGCATGACCTGACACCGCCTCGCCGCTGCCTGGAGCAGCTCCACCTCGCCGTCTCCTGTCTTCGTCGCCTCCTCGTCTCCTCCCCAAAGGCTCCAACGAGCCTCGCCGACCCCCTGAAACATTGCATCACCGGTGAGGCCATCCCCCGGCCTCCTCTCTCCCATGTCCCCCGGCACAACGGTCATCGCGCCGAGCTCACGCTCTGCCTTGTCGCACGCTGAGGGAGCGTCGGCTCGCGCCCGCGTTTGCGCCCTGCATCGCAAGCCCGCGCACGGCCGCCTCTGCTGCGACCGCCGTGCCCTTGCTACTTCCCCAGCATGCTCGCCCCGCTCCCATGCTGCTTCTCGCCTAGCCATGCCTCTTCTTCCCCGTGTGACCGCCACCCCACAACCGTACTACGCCGCTGCTGCTTCTACATGGCCCGCCCACGAAGCGCCCCGCCTCGCCTCCCTGCAGCTGTTGCGTCTGCTGCCTTCGCCGCTGCTGGCATCGCTCGCTGCCTCGCTCGCCTCTACCTCACCGCCCCTGCCCTACGCCCGCGGCAACCTTCCCCTATGCCCCACACCTCCCACCACATGTTGCGCCTGGCCGGCCACGCTCGCCTCCCGCCTCGCTCGTGGCCACCCCTGACCTCGCACCCGGCCACTGCGGGTTGCGCCCCCTGGCCCGTGTCATGGCCGCCGACGCTCGCGCTCGCTAGCCGCTGGTACGTCTCCATTGTATCTACTTTTCCAAACTCTTTTGGCCTTGTTTTGGACTCTATTTGAATGATTTGAATGGAACTAACCTGGAGTGACGCTGTTTCCAACAAAATTGCCAGGGTGTTATTTTTGTGCAGAAATATAAGTTCTCGAATTGACCTAAAAATTTATGGAGAATTTTTGTGGAATATATAAAAAATACTGGCGCAAGAATTAACAAGAGGGGGTCCACCCATAGGCCACTAGCTTGGGTGCCCCTGGGGTGCACCTAGAGGGCTTGTGGGGCCCCTGGACCTCCTCCGACCCTAACTCCAACTCTATATAACCCTATTCGGGGAGTGAAAAATTAGAGAGAAGGATTCATCATGTTTTACGATATGGAGCCGCTATCGTCTCTTGTTCTTCATCGGGAGAGCTAGTCTGGAGTCCGTTCGGGGCTCCGGAGAGGGGGATTCATCGCCATTATCATCATTAACATTCTTCCATCACCAATTTCATGATGCTCACCGCCGGGAGTGAGTAATTCCATCGTAGGCTAACTAGACGGTGATGGGTTGGATGAGATTTATCATGAACTCGAGTTAGTTTTGTTAGGGTTTAATTCCTAGTATCCACTATGTTTTGAGATTGATGTTGCTATGAATTTGCTATGCTTAATACTTGTCACTAGGGCCTGAGTGCCATGATTTCGAATCTAAACCTATTATGTTTTCATGAATATATTTGTGTTCTTGATCCTATCTTGCAAGTTGTAGACACCTATTACGAGTTATGATCTGCATACCCCAATGTGACATTAATAGGGATTCTTTCCGGTGATTACCGTAGTTTGAGGAGTTCATGTATTCACTAAGTACTAATACTTTGTTCCGCTTCTCTCTTAAAGATAGACCTTAATATCCCTTAGTTTCCTTATGGACCCCGCTGCCACGGGAGGGTAGGACAAAATATGTCATGCAACTTCTTTTCCATAAGCACATAAGACTATACACGGAATACATGCCTACATTATATTGATGTATTGGAGCTAGTTCTGTGTCACCCTAGGTTTTGACTGCTACATGATGAATATTATCCAACACAATTATCATTGCCGATCCAATGCCTATGAGCTTTTCACATATTGATCTTTGCTAAGTTACTTTCATTCCTACTGCTGTTACAATTACTACAAAACTGCTACTGTTACTTTTGCCACTGTTACTATTACTTCCATACTACTTTGGTACTAAATACTTTGCTGTAGATATTAAGTCTTTCAAGTGTGGTTGAATTGACAACTCAACTGCTAATATCGTGGATATTCTTTGGCTCCCCTTGTGTCGAATGAATAAATTTTGGTTGAATACTCTACCCTTGAAAATTGTTGCGGTCCCCATACTTGTGGGTTATCAAGACCTTTTTCTGGCGCCGTTGCCGGGGAGCATAGCTCTATTTGCTAGGTCACTTGGGATTTATATCTGTTGATCACTATTAGGAATCCGAAAGATAGTAGAACCAAGATTTTTTCCCTCTACTATGAGGGAAGGTAAGGAACTGGCATCTAGCTCTTCACTTGATTCACCTTCTGTTTTGAGTAAGCTTGTGACACCTACACCTGGTATTGATTCTTATATGTCGCAAGTAATTGATGATGCTAGTTCTGCTATGCATGATGCTTATGATGATACTACTACTTTGCTTGATAATACTTTGTCACTAGGTGAATTTCTTGATGAACAACTTGCTAGAGCTAAAAATATTGAGAATGTTGAAATTGATGATATTTCTGAAACCGATGAAATTATTGAAACTGAAAACTTCGAAAACCTGTCATACTTAGCTCTCCCAGATATGAATTGCCAGTTATACCTGAGGGTTATCTTATGGATGGAGAGGTAGCTAGGGTTTTTCTTGCTTGCAAAGATAGATAGGATCTTAATAAATTGCTTGTCAAGTTGAAAGAAAAATCTTTGAATGCTACAATGCAATATGATCCTAAATTTACTACTTCACCTATCTTTGTTATTGATAAGGATTATTAATTCTATGTCGATCCTAAGTTAATTACTTTGGTTGAATCTTATCCTTTCCATGGTTATGAATCTGAAACTGTTGTGGCACATCTTACTAAATTGAATGGCATAGCCACCCTATTTGCTCATGAGGAAAAAATTCACTATTACTATATTCTTAAGTTGTTTCCTTTTTCATTAAAGTGTGATGCTAAGATATGGTTTAATTCTCTTGCTCCTGGTTGTGTGTGTAGTCCCTAGGATATGATATACTACTTCTTTGGAAAATATTTTCCTGCGCATAAGAAACAAGCTGCTTTACAGGAAATATTTAACTTTGTACAAATTGAAGAAGAGAGTCTCCCACAAGCTTGGGGGAGGCTTCTCCAATTACTTAATGCTTTTCCTGATCATTCTCTCGAGAAAAATAAAATACTTGATATCTTTTATAATGGACTAACCGATGCTTCTAGGGACCACCTAGATAGTTGTGTTGGTTATGTTTTCAGGGAACGAACTGTTGAACAAGCTGAAGTACTATTGAATAATATATTGAGTAATGATAATGATTGGAGTCTTCCTGAACCACCTCCTAAGCCAACTCTGAAGAAAAGAGGTATTCTATTTCTCAGCCCTGAAGATATGCAAGAGGCAAAGAAATCTATGAAGAAAAAGGTATTAAAGCTGAAGATGTTAAGAATTTACCACCTATCGAAGAAATACATGGTCTTGATAACCAGACACAGGTAGTAGAGGTAAATTCTATCTATAGATTTGATGAAGGTGATATTCATCGTAATAAATCTACTAGTCAATGCTTGGATGAATTTGATAACTTTATTATTAAGCAAGAAAACTTCAATGCATATGTTAGTAGACAATTGAAACAAAATGCTTATATGCTTGAACGCTTGGGTGATTATATGTGTAGAACTTTTAATGATATCAAGATTGTTAGTAAACATGCTTCTATGGTAAAAACTCAAGTAGAACAAGTTCTTAAGGCACATAATGGTTTGCTGAATGAAATGAACAATAAGAAGAATGATCATGTTGTTAGTGTTATGACTAGAGGAGGTAAAATGACTCGGGAACCCTTGTATCCTGAGGGCTATCCTAAAAGAGCTGAGCAAGACTCTCAGAGAATTAACATTGATTCTCCTAGTACTCCTAGTAATAAAAAGAAAAAGAAAAATGATAGGACGTTGAATGCTTCTAGTGAACTTGTTATAGACACACCTGAAAATCCAAATGATATTTCTATTTCTGATGCTGAAACACAATCTGGTGATGAACATGAACCTACTAATAATGTTAATGATGATGTTCATGTTGATGCCCAACCTAGTAATGATTATGATGTGGAGATATAACCTGTTGTTGAATGATAACCCACAACCTAATAATAAAAGATATGATAAGAGAGACTTCATTGCTAGGAAACATGGTAAAGAAAGAGAACCATGGGTTTAGAAACCCATGCCCTTTCCTCCTAAACCATCCAATAAAAAGGATGATGAAGAATTTGAGCGCTTTGTTGAAATGCTTAGACATGTCTTTTTGCGCTTGCGTTTTACTGATATTTTGAAAATGTCTCCTTATGCTAAGTATATGAAAGAAATTGTTACAAACAAAAGAAAGATACTGGAAGCTGAAATTTCCACCATGCTTGCTAATTAAACTTTTAAAGGTGGAATACCAAAGAAACTAGGAGATCCAGGAATACCAAGTATACCATGCTCCAATAAAAGAAACTATGTTAAAACTACTTTATGTGATTTGGGAGCCGGTGTTAGTGTTATGCCTTTCTCTTTGTATTGTAGACTTGATTTGAGTAAGTTCACACCTACTGAAATCTCTTTGCAAATGGCTGATAAATCAACTCCTATACCCATCGGTATTTGTGAGGATGTGCATGCCGTAGTTGCAAATGTTACTATCTTAACGGGCTTTGTTATTATTGATATACCCGAGGAAGACAGTATTTCGATCATCCTTGGTAGACCCTTTTTGAATACTGCAGGGGTTGTTATTGATTGCAACAAGGGCAATGTCACTTTTCATGTTAATGGTAATGAGCATATGGTACACTTTTCAAAGAAACAACCTCAAGTGAATAGCATAAGTTCTATTGGAAAAATTTCAACTATTGCTATTGCAAGTTTTGAATTCCCTATTCCTACTGTCAAAAAAGAAATATGATATTCTTATTGTTGGGACATGCATATCCCATTGAGGTAACCTAGTGTTATATGAAGATTCTCCGATTTCATGTCGGAAGAAGTTTGTTTATAAGACTTGATCAACCTTATTAATGGATTCCTTTTGACGTGCATGAGATGGATGAATTTAGTAAACACAACCTACTTTCTGTTACTTAGAATAAATAAAGAAAAAATACTATTATTTTTCCATTTTCTGAAATATCCGTGCAATAAAAAATGGCTAGAAAATAGAAGTTCTCCAAATGCCCTGAAAATTTAGTATGATTTTTTCTAGAATATTTAAGAATTTCTGGCACTGAAAACACATCAGGGGGATGCACCAGTGGGCCATAAGTCCACAGGGCGCGCCCACCCCCAGGCCGCGCCTACAGGGCTTGTGGGTCCCCTTTACTTATGTCAGCACCCATTCACTTCGTCTTCCTCCAGAAAAAAACCCACCATTGCTCAAACCCGTGTTCTAGCTCATTTGCTACTATTTTCGATATCCTTGCTCGGAGCCTTGTTTCCGAAACTATTTTGGGAAATTGTTTTTTGGTATGTGACTCCTCCAATGGTCCAATTAATTTTTGTTCTAGTGCTTTATATATTGCAATTTTTTGTTGTTGTGGTGACCTTGTTCTTGAGCTTGCATCTCAAATTTATATGGTCCAAAGTAGTTTTGTTGCATGATATAGCCTCTAAACACTTATGGGAGTAGCTGCTATCAATCTTGTTGAGTTTTGTTCACTTTTATTTTGAGTCACTGAAAATTTCAGAAATTTTTCAGAGGGAGAAAATGTTTAGGAAAATATACCAAGGTGGTTCCTCAATGAAGAAAGCCCCAAGGCTCGTGATACGTGAGCCAGCCCTTGAACCACTGAGGGAAGCGCTAGTGCGGCCTTGCGAATGGTCGTCGGATCAATTCATGTCTCATGTAGGTTTTAAGGAGAAATTTGACACATACGTGCAAAACGCTGGCCTTGTGGACTTCATGTCAGATAAGTGCCGGCAATACTATCACCTCACTGATTCATTTGTGCAGAGATTTGAGTTTACATCCTAGCACAATACCAATTCTGTTTTATTTGATCTATATGATAAATCATTTCGAATGGACCTCGAAGATTTTAATGAAATATGTAAAATCCAGCAATGGGGCATTCATAGTGAGCCTCGTAAATCTAATTGTTCTGAGTTCCTTGTTAGTATCACTGTAGCAGAAACTGGAACCATAACCCAAGCCACTATAGGGAGCATTCACTTTCCTGCTATACACTATTTAGCTCTCTTTATAGGTAGGTGCATTAATGGTAAACCTGATCATAGCCACCTTTGTGCATCAGATCTTAGTGTCCTTAAGAGTGCGGTAACGAGTGATAGACGATATAACTTGGGGGCTATTGTTGCAAGGTGGTTACATAATAATGCTAAAGATGGAGAATTCTTTGGTGGGATTTATGCCACCGGTTAGCTAATTATCTCGAGGTACCCATAAGAGAAAATGATGTTGAGTTACCACCCGCTTACCTTGATAATGATGCTGTGGTACGTTACCAGTTTCTTGAGAGGAACAAACAGCCCCTCTTGTACCGACTAATCTTTGACAGGGAGCGCGTCTTCTATGTTACGCTTCCTGCTCCTTCCTTCTATAACTTTCAGGTTAAACGGAGATACTTCATAACTAGAGAGGAGGCAGATGAGTATAAGAGAGAGGGGGAGGCCACTCGCCTACACACTGCAGCCCTTCAAGCAGTAGCATCCGCAGCTTAGTACAACCCCAACTACGACTTTGGATACTATCCAGGCCAGTCGTGGCCCTAGACCAACTTAGACCAAAAGCCTAAGCTTGGGGAGTACGTATTTCTCACCGGCATTACATTCATGTTCACACATTCATTCCAGTTGTCGGTGTTCATCCTTTTTCATTGTATTATCCATGTTAGTTTTCTTTTTCTTGCTTTCTTCTTGTGTGTTTGAAAAAAATTGAGATAATCCAAAAAAATAGTTCTCGCTTCTTTCTAGTTTTTCTTTTAGTTTATTTAGTAGTATTATTAAAAGAAAACCCAAAAAGATTTCTCGTTCTTCTTTTGCTTCTTGGGAGCTTTCTCGTGTAAATAGTTTTTCTCGTTCTTGTTTTGCTTCCTTCAAAAAAACAGAAACTCCAAAAATATTTCAGTGTGTTTCTTGGAAATTCTTTCCTTTTCTTGGGGTCGAAGGGAGAAGACCATGATGAAAATGTTGAGTGGCTCTCATATGCATTATTGTTGAACTAACAAAGAGCCCATATTACCTTGTCTTCTCCTTTGAATAAATGTTTGCAGATTCCAGCTTAGTCCAATGCACGTAAACTCTTATTATTATCTACACTGTTCGGTCATGCAAGTGTAAGGCAATAATGACTATATATGATGAAATGATTGAGATGGAGAAAAGTTGGTACAAACTCGACCTATTTTGTTCTTGTAAATATGATTAGCTTATCGTTCTTGATTAAGCCCATTATGAATGAGACATATTTTGCAATGACAATTAGAGATTACAGTTACTCATGCCATGCTTAATTAGCTAGGAGTGGATAATGGTTTATATTGTGTGCCAGCATGCATTTAAAATGGTTAGGATGTAGTATGATAGGATGGTATCCTCATTTGAATGATTCAAGTGGCTTGACTTGGCACATGTTCACGCATGTAGTTGAAACAAAAACAACATAGCCTCCATGATATTTATGTTCATGGTGATTTATATCCTACTCATGCTTGCACTCAATGTTGGTTAACCTCAATGCATGTTTATGACCGTTGTCGCTCCTTAATCCTTTGCTATATTTCACTTGTACCAAGCAGGAATACTGCTTGTGCATCCACTTCCTTAAACCCAAAGTTGTTCCATATGAATCCACCATACTTGCCTATATGTGGTATTTACCAGTCATTCCAAGTAAATTTGCATGTGCCAAACTCTAAACCTTCAAATAATAATCTGGTTTGCATGCCCAAATCGCTCATGTAGCGACTGGGGGTTGTTAGTATCTTCCATGCTAGGTGGGTTATTCTCTTGATGAGTGTTTATTCACTTGTCATTCACGAGAAAGTGGCTCGTATACGAAATTCCTAGTTCCATGCTCTAAATCAAACCAAAATATAATAATCAAACAAAACTCCCCCAAGACTGTTGTTGGTATTGACGGTACTCGTGGATTCGGCTAGCCATGGAGTGTGATTGTTGGTGGAGGGGGAGTAAAAACTTTACCATTCTGTTTGGGAACTGCCTATAATGTATCTAGCATGGAACATAGTGAGATATCTTGGTTGTTATGTTGACAATGAAAGTATACTGCTCAAAATATATTCATCTCTGTTTTTTTTTAAACTCGAGCTCTGGCACCTCTGCAAATCCCTGCTTCCCTCTACGAAGGGCGTATCTATTTACTTTTATTGTTGAGTCATCGTCTTCTTATAAAAAGCACCAGTTGGAGAGCACCACTATCATTTATTTTCTTTGTTTTAAATTGATGTTGAGTATGAGTGTGATTGGATCTCTTTTTCCATGAATTATAATGTCTAGTCAATCCTTGATCATCAGGGGTGCTCTGCATTTATGTTTTGCGGTCTCAGAAAGGGCTAGCAAGATACCATTTTGTCATATTATATCATGATTGTCTTGAAAAAGTGTTGTCATCCGAGATTTATTATTATTGCTCGCTAGTTGATTTTGCCATTGATATGAGTAAATGTGAGACCTAAATGTTATTGTGAATAAGGTTAGTTCATAATCTATACTCAAAACCTAAATATTGGCTAGACATATTTGCAACAACAAGATCAAACAGAGTTTGTAAAAGTTTTTCTTTGTCACCTTTCAGTGAATTGCTTGAGGACAAGCAATGGTTAAGCTTGGGGGAGTTGATACGTCTCCATCGTATCTACTTTTCCAAACTCTTTTGCCCTTGTTTTGGACTCTAATTTGAATGATTTGAATGGAACTAACCCGGACTGACAATGTTTTCAACATAATTGCCATGGTGTTATTTTTGTGCAGAAATAAAAGTTCTCGAATTTACCTAAAAATTTACGGAGAATTTTTGTAGAATAAATAAAAAATACTAGGGCAAGAATTAACCAGAGGGGTCCACTAGAGGCCATGATAGAGGCGAAGGTGTCCCGATGTTTCGATGAGATAGCTATCATTTTCTGTGGGAGTCGACTTTGACGATCTGACTACAAACGTGCGAAGACGTCGCGCCTTAGCAATCGCTAAACCAACTTCCGAGGATTGTTGACCACGCCGGAGCACGATCAAGCTGACCACGAGGGTCTATTTCCTATGAGCAAAACGAAGAACAAGCAAGAAACTGAGATTGCAATCTGGATATTGCGAATATAAGATGAAAGCTTTATTGATCAAAGGTCTGGTTCTGTGACGCCTTGGTCTGGCCGCTGAACACAAACGAAGTACGCGAAGTTGCAGCTATGGCAAACTTTTAATCTAAACAAAACCCAAAGTCTAAACGATGCCCTAAGGGCTGTATATATGGAGGAGAGAGGGGGGAATTTCGTGGCCCTTGGAGGAGGCATCCGAAATCAACCCTAACTCTTGTTTCCCCACACATACGGACTCTAAAAACTGCCTATAATCAAGTATTTCGAAATTACATGGGCCTGGCCCAAAAATAAGGTGACACAGCACCTAGAATAGCCTCTGGACGAAATTTATGAAGTGGCTCTTGTATATTTCATCCAAGGCTTCATGCACTCATTATGGTGGCTTCAAAGTCCTGGAATCATCACTTGTAACTCCGTTCTTGTTCCCCTTGCGCATGCCATTATCTCCATGCTTGAACTTGCTCCAAGGTTCATCTTTCTTGTCCAAGCTAGGCCCTCTATTTGTAAGCAACACAAATGTATCCAATTTAGGCAGCATCATATTCTCATGAACATTAGAATTGTTACCAAGAAGCGAAAGTACCTAATAATTAAATTGGCGTGCGTGAGATCTAGTAATTGGTCCAGTATGTGTAGCGGCAGGGCCTGTGGGAGAAGGATTCATCGTGTTTTACGATACGGAGCCGCCGCTGCCTCCTGTTCTTCATCGGGAGAGCTGATCTGGAGTCTGTTCGGGGCTCCGGAGAGGGGGATCCGTCACCATCATCATCACCAACCTTCCTCCATCACCAATTTCATGATGCTCACTGCCGAGAGTGAGTAATTCCATCGTAGGCTTGCTAGACGATGATGGGTTGGATGAGATTTATCATGTAATCGAGTTAGTTTTGTTAGGGTGAGTATCCACTATGTTCTGAGATTGATGCTGCTATGACTTTGCTATGCTTAATGCTTGTCACTAGGGCCCGAGTGCCATGATTTCAGATCTGAACCTATTATGTTTTCATGAATATATTTGTGTTCTTGATCCTATCTTGGAAGTTGTAGACACCTATTACGAGTTATGATCTACATACCCCAAGGTGACAATAATTGGGATTCTTTGCGGTGATTATCGTAGTTTGAGGAGTTCATGTATTCACTAAGTGCTAATGCTTTGGTCCGGTTCTCTAATAGAAGGAGGCCTTAATATACCTTCGTTTCCATTAGGACCCCGCTACCACAGGAGGGTAGGACAAAAGATGTCATGCAAATTCTTTTCCATAAGCACGTACGACTATATACGGAGTACATGGCTACATTATATTGACGAATTGACCTAGTTCTGTGTCACCCTAGGTTATGACTACTACATGATGAATATCATCCAACACAATTATCCTTGACAATCCATTTCCTATGAGCTTTTCACATGTTGATCTTTGCTAAGTTACTTTCGTTGCTACTGCTGTTACAATCACTACCAAACTGCTACTATTACTTTTGCCACCGTTACTGTTTCTTCCATATTACTTTGCTACTTAAAACTTTGTTGCAGATATTAAGTCTTTCAAGTGTGCTTGAATTGAAAACTCAACTGCTAATACTCGTGAATATTCTTTGGCTCCCCTTGTGTCGAATCAATAAATTTGGGTTGAATACTCTACCCTCGAAAATTGTTGCAATCCCCTATACTTGTGGGTTATCAGCCGCGTCCGGGACCAGCCTCGCACGGCTTCGCCGATCGGCCGACGCCCGACCCAGTATGGCCTATGGGCCACAGACAGGTGGGCTCGCCCCCATGTGCCTATGACAGGTGGGCCCAGCCCCAGAAACAATGATAATAATAAATGAATTTTAAAAAGTAATAATTAAACAATTAATTAATTAGTACAATTAATTAACTTAATTAACATGTCTTAGTTAATCTAATTATCTAACTAATCTAATTTATCTGTTACTTAGTCAGTCAATGACGAACAGGCCCCGCGCGTCAGTTTGACCCAGTCAACAGACTGTTGATTACTGACATCATGCTGACGTTATGCTGATGCAGTAAACATATTTATGGTTTAAAGTAATTCTGTTACTTTCAAAAATGAATTAAAACTTTAAAAATTAATATAAAACAATTCGTAACTCGGACAAAAATACTTTGCACATTAAAGTTGCTCAGAAAAGCGAGACGAATCTGAATATGTAGTCTGTTCATCTGCCACACGTCCCTAGCATAGCGAACATGCAACCGTCCCCCTCTGGTTCGTCTGTCTGAAAATGCCAAACATCAGGAATACTTTCTCGGATGTTTCCCCCCTTCTCCAGTAGCACCTAGTACCGCGTTAGGGCACACCTAGCACCGCTATTTGTCATGTCAAGCATCATCATGCATCTGTTTGCATTGTATTCATTGTTTCTTCCCCCTCTTCTCTCTGGTAGACTTCGAGACTGACGCCACTGTTGCCTCGATCGACTACGGTGTTGACGACCCCTCCTTCTCAGCAGAGCTTCTAGGCAAGCAAACCCCCTTGATCATCCCGATATCGCCTACTCTTTCCGTCTACTGCTTGCATTAGAGTAGTGTTACTATTTCATCAGTTTGATCCTATACTGTTGCATAGCCTGTCCTTGTTCCTACTGTTGTTATCTTACCCGCAATCCTAAATGGTTAGTATAGGTTGCTAGTATTACATCAGTGGCCATACACTCTTGTCCGTCTGCCATGCTATACACTGGGCCATGATCACTCGGGAGGTTATCACGGGTATATACTATATACTATTACATTACTTATGTTACTGTTCGGATGTGGGGGCTGAACGGACAGGTGGTTCCACCTAGGTAGTGGTGGGCCTGGGTTCCCGACGGCCCTCGAGTGTTACTTTGTGGCGGAGCGACATGGTAGGTTGAGACCACCTAAGAGATAGGTGGGCCTGGTCCCTGGTCGTCGTCCGTGGTTATTTCATAATAACATGCTTAATGAGATTGGGTATTTGATGTGAGTTGGTCGTTGGCCTTATACGCACTAACCGCCACGTGGGACAAGATATGGGCAAACCGGCGTCGTAGTATCAACCGAAGCTCTTTAGATGTCAGCGACTGACCAGTGCGTGCCGGATTGGACTAGAACGCCTGCGCTTGTATTAGGTGGCTAGGTCTGCTGCCCGTCACCCTCGCAACATGCAGGAGTGCAAAGGGCGATGAGCCCAAGATCCTTGCGCGCTTAGGATGTAGACCAGCATGCTGACCTCTCTGTTGGGCCTAGGTAGCGCTGCGACATGTTGATATTCCGAGGCCGGGCATGACCCAGGAAAGTGTGTCCGGCCAGAGGGGTCGAGCGTGTCGGGTAATGTGGTGCACCCCTGCAGGGAAGATTGGTCTATTCGAATAGCCTCCACGGTAACAGGACAACTTGGAGTTGTATTCCGACCTCATGACAACTAGAATCGGATACTTAATAAAACACACCCTTTCAATTGCCAGATACAACCCGGTGATCTCTCTCTCACAGGGTGTCGAGGAGAGGATCGTCAGGTAGGTTTATGCTATACGATGTTACTTGATGGTGTACTTGCTACTCTCTTCTATATGCCTCAAGATAGAGGCTGCCAGAAGCGTAGTCTTCAATAGTACTAGCTTCTGCCCCTCTTATTCTAGCATTCTGTAGTTCAGTCCACATATACTACCCATTTCTTTGATACCAATGCATATGTAGTGTAGATCCTTGCTTGCGTGTACTTTGGATGAGTACTCACGGTTGCTTTGCTTCCCCCTTTTCCCCTTCGGTACCCAGTTTCTGCGATCAGATGTTAGAGCCCAGAAGCCAGGCACCTCCATCGATGATGACTACTACCACTCCGAGTGTGCCTACTACTATGTTCAGGTCGCCGATGACCGGGAGTAGTTTAGGAGGATCCCAGGAAGGAGGCCTGCGTCTCTTCGATCTGTATCCCAGTTTGTGCTAGCCATCTTATGGAACCTTGTTTAACCTTATGTTTGTACTCAGATATTGTTTCTTCCGCTGACTCGTTTATGTTCAAGCACTTGTATTCGAGCCCTTGAGGTCCCTGGCTTGTAATATGATGCTTGTATGACTTATTTATGTTTAGAGTTGTGTTGTGATATCTTCATGTGAGTCCCTGATCTTGATCGTACATGTTTGTGTGTATAATTAGTGTACGATTGAATCAGGGGCGTCACCAGTTAGTATCAGAGCCGACTGCCTGTGGGAACGCCCTTCCACACTCCTTGGCCGAAGGCGAGTCTAGACATTGCAAAGCTTCTACTAACATGGTTGTGTGTCTTATGGGCCCACTTCGCCATTGGGTGGTATTTGGATCTTTTACTCCTCGTCTATCCTCTGGGACTTTGATCTCTCTTCCATTCAGGTCAAACGAATTTACTAACTCTAACATTAGGATCTTATAACCGCATTCACCCCAAAGTTGGATTATCTTAAGTTATTCCTTAGAAATGTATTTTGAATAATATATGCAATGTCATTTGACTCCTTTGGAACATCTTTGCTTTCAGATGGAACCCATGAGGCAGGTCGTGTGCCATACGACGGACATTGGAGCCTCAGGGTCACCTGCTGCGCTAGCTGAGATGATGACCTACCTGGGTTGTCGCTGGCACCCTGAGTACACCGTGTACGAGCAGTACCGGGACTTTATCAGGAGCAGTATCATGCCATCGTCCACCTCTACTCTCGGGATGATAACTCCTCTACTGTGCTGCACACTGCTCATGGTGTTGGAGTGACCATTAATATGGCAGTCCACAATGATGCCTGCGCTGCTATGACATGTCTTCGTGGAGAGTATCGGGCATTGGACACTTCCCCTTTCAAGCACATTGCTATCGCATCCAGTGATGGCGAGGAGGGATACTACACTGTTGTCTACTCCACCGTCACCCACGAGCCCTTCCACCAGGAGAACTTTATCCGGCATGCTGATGGGCTAGATCAGGCTAACCGAGCTCTTCGCCATGAGTTGTACACCACACGTGTGTACCTGTACATCGCTCTGACGAAGTTGCACCCCTTTGTCCGATCTGGACAGTTGTCATGTTCTGTGATCTACCTAGCCAGGACCGTGATGCCCCGTGGTGTTGGTTAGCAAGACGTTGGAGGCTACACTCCCGCTCATGGTCCTCTTTTTCCACTTGAGCATCAGGTTTTGCACCAGAGAATCCATGGACCGCAGGAGGCTGACGTGGAGGATTTCTCGATGCGTCACTACCAGCTGTCAGGCTACACCTACCTCTGTAGTACCTTCTGCGATAGATGTAGTCTTTCTTGTTAGTATTAGATGCATTCACTGCGAGCATGCGTGCCACCTGCTATGTCGCTAGTCCATGTAATGAACTCTATGTGTGACCCCTTTTGTAAGATATACCGACTACTGTGTAGTATCTATCGTACTCCTTTCATTATGCATGTTTCATCGTGAATGATTCTTGTCTTTGCAAATTTATCAATGTTGAACTACCCCTTGTTATATATTAGTAGGATGGTTAGACCAGTGGTCGTGGTCATGGTGGCAACACCCCACCACCGCCTGAGTACATGGCTGGTATGATCCAACAGTTCAAGCTAAACCGCCATTTCGTGGAGAATATGATGGCTCAGTTTCCTCTCGCCCCAATATGAACCAGCAGCCAGCCCTAGTGACACTATAGGACATTGCATGCCTCAACCCAACCATCTACCACAACTCAACTCAGCCAGTTGATGCTAATGACTGTCTCTGTGACATCACCTTCGAGCTAGAGTCTGCTGAAGTAGCCCATGCTAGCTATGTCCCCTTCGTGGCATACTATCTGAGGGGTCCCGCAGCACAATGGTGGGATGTCCACAGGCATTCACTACCTTCTGGAACGGTCATCACTTGGGAGGACTCCCAAGCTGCCTTTTGTGCCCGCTTCATTCCTCAGGGAATCATGGATAGGATGAAGCGCGAGTTCTGCAACCTCACCCAAGGCAACAAAACTATGAATGGTTATCTTCAAGTTACACCGACGAAGGGTGCTCACCGCTTCGGGATCAAGGGAAAGCTAGATCCTCACTATATTGGTCCATTCACTGTTCTCGAGAAGCATGGAAAAATGGCATATCAACTGGAGCTTCCGTCAAACCTTTCTCAGGTTCATGATGTGTTCCACGTGTCACAACTCCGCCGCTGCTTCAAGGACCCGATCCGAGCAGTGGATCATGAAGTGCTCGAGTTGCAACAGGACCTCTCTTATAAAGAGCATCCGGTCCGCATTCTCACCAAGCTGAGCATTGCACACATCAGAAGACAATCAAGTTCCTCAAGGTCCAGTGGTCGCATCACTCTTCAGACGAAGCCACTTGGGAACACGAGGATCGCCTACGTGAAAAATACCCCGCATTGTTTCCTTCTACCTCATTAATCTCGGGACGAGATTTCTTGTAGTGGAGAAGAATTGTAACGCCCTGATAATTAAGCTACAGTGAACCTCTGCTAGTGACGCCACGTCACCTTGGTTACTATTGATAAACTCACGTTGATTCGAAACTGATTCAAATTCAAACTCAAGTCAAACAATAAAGGTTTTCAAACATTAAAACTAAAATGTTCGGGTTGTGCCAAATAATACATAGGTAATTATGATGGAGAAACCACTCTTTTATAAAATGTTTAAATACTCTAAAATTAACAAAACAGTAGCAAAGACAATTATTTCAAAGCTTTTAAAATAATAAACTATTTTATTTTAGGTGCCAAGTTAATTGTGGTAGTGGCATATTTGTTAATACTATTTTAGATACAACTTTTGTATTTTTCAAAACTAAAATAATTAAATTATAAAATAAAAATAAAAATAAGGAAAACAAAAAAAACAAAAAAAATTAGAAAAAGGGGCAAAGCCCCCCTCCCCTGGGTCGTTCGAACCAACATGGCATCCAGGCCACGAGGCCGGCCCACCCCATCCCCCCTTATTCCCGTGGCGACCGAACCCTAACCACCGACACCCCCCACTTCCCCACTCGCTCCTCCCTCACCCCCATGATCTGGATCGAGATCGGGGGCATGACCCCGACCCTGCCTCGTTGCCTCGCCGCCACCCGGATCAGCTCCACCTTGCAGTCGCCCGTCGTCACCGCCTCCTCTTCTCCTTCCCAAAGGCTCCAACGAGCCCCGCCAACCCCCTGAACCCCTACATCGCCGATGAGGCCACCCCCGGCCTCCTCTCACCCCTATCCCCTAGCACAACGGTCACTGTGCTGAGCTCGTGCCCGCGTTTGCGCCCTGCATCGCCAGCCCGGAGCCGGCCGCCTCCGTTCGCTGTGCCCCGCCTGCTACTTCCTCGGTGCGCTCGCCCCGCTCACGTGTTGCTTCTCGCCTAGACGTGCCTCTTCTTCCCTGTGTGACCTCCACCCCGCAGTCGTACTGCGTCGTTGCTGCTTCTGCATGGCCCGCCCATGGAGAGCCCCGCCTTGTCTCGCTGCAGCCGCTGCATCTGCTGCCTTGGCCACTGCTGGCGCCACTCACCGCCTCGCGTGCCTCTGCCTTGCCGTCCCTGCCCTGCGCCCGCGGCAAGCCTCCCTTGTGCCCCATGTCGGCCCCCACATCCCTGCACCCGGCCGGCCGTGCTCGCCTCCCGCCTCGCTCGTGGCCGCCCCTAACCTCGCCCCCGGCCAGCGCGGCTTGCGCCCCCTTGGACGGCGTCGTGGCCGCCAGCGCCCGCGCCCGCTAGCCGCACCCGGGACCAGCCCCACACGGCTTCACCGATTGGGGAACGTCTGGCGCCCGTTGCGCCTGACCCACTATGGCCTATGGGCCATAGACGGCTGGGCCCAGCCCCAGAAACGAAAATAATAAAAAATGAATTTTAAAAAATAAAAATAATAATTAATTAGGATAATTAATTAACTTCATTAACTGTTTTAGTTAATCTGATTAGCTAACTAATCTAATTAATCTATTAGTTAGTTAGTCAGTCAATGACGAACGGGCCCCACGCATCAGTTTGACCCAGTCAACAGACTGTTGACTATTGACGTCATGCTGATTTAGTAACATATTATGTTTTAAATTAATTATGTTAATTTCAAAAATGAATTAAAACTTTAAAAATTAATATAAAATAATCCATAATTCGAATGAAAATACTTTGCACATGAATGTTGCTCAGAAAAGTGAGACGAATCTGAATACGTGGTTCGTTCATCTGCACACGTCCCTAGCATAGCGAACATGCAACCGTTCCCCTCTGGTTCATTTGTCTGAACATGCCAAACACTGGGAATACTTTCCCAGATGTTCCCCCCCTTCGCCAGTAGCACCTAGTACCGCGTTAGGGCACACCTAGCACTGCCATTTGTCATATCATGCGATGTTACTTGATGTTGCACTTGCTACTCTCCTCTATATGCTTCAAGATGGAGGCTGCCAGAAGCATAGTCCTCGATAGGACTAGCTTCTCCCCTCTTATTATGGCATTGTGCAGTTCAGTCCACATATACTACCCATTTTATTGATGTCAATGCATATATGGTGTAGATCCTTGCTTGCGAGTACTTTGGATGAGTACTCACGGTTGCTTTGCTTCCACCTTTTCCCCTTTAATAACCGGTTGTTGTGATTAGATGTTGTAGCCCAGGAGCCAGATGCCTCCGCCGCCGACAACTACTACCACTCCGAGGGCGCCTACTACTACGTTCAGGCCGACGACGACCAGTAGTAGTTTAGGATGATCCCAGGCAGGAGGCATGCGCATCTTCGATCTGTATCCTAGTTTGTGCTAGCCATCTTATGGCACCTTCTTCAACCTTATGTATGTACTCAGATATTGTTGCTTCCGCTGACTCGTTTATGTTCGAGCACTTGTATTCGAGCCCTCGAGGCCTTGGCTTGTAATATGATGCTTGTATGAATTATTTATGTTTAGAGTTGTGTTGTGATATCTTCCCATGAGTCCCTGATCTTGATCGAACACGTTTGCATGAATGATTAGTGTACGATTGAATCAGGGGTGTCACAGTTTAAGTATAGAATTGCAGCGGTAATAGAGAGGTTACACCGCTGCATAGAGGGGAGAAAGTTCGTGTTGAACGTAGCAAGGTTGTAGGTGTAGATCGCCGTCATGATCCTTGCCCCGGTGGCACTTTGGGGCCACCAGGAAAGAGGAGGAGAGAGCCCCCTCCTTCTTCTTCTTCCTTGGCCTCCCCCCTAGATGGGAGGAGAGTTCCCCCTCTGGTCCATGGCCTCCATGGCAGTGGAGGGGCAGGAGCCCCTCCGAGATTGGATCTCCCACTCTGTTCTCTTTTGTTTCGTGCTCCTATTTTTTGGCCCTTCACTATTTCTTAAATTCTCGGAGATCCGTAACTCTGATTGCACTAAAAAAAGTTACGCGATTTTTTCCATAAATTATCTTTCCTGTGCTCGAAGAAGAGCCCCAACCAACTTACGGGGTGCCCACAAGGCACCATCGCGCGCGAGGGGCGCCAGGCGCGCCCTCATGGGTAGTGGAGGCCACGGGTCTCCGTTGCATTGATTCCACCTCCAAAAATCACATATATTCCAAAATAATTCTCTGTAAATTTTTATCATGTTCGGACTTCGTTTGATACGGATATTCTGCAAAACCAAAAACATGCAACAAACAGGAACTAACACTAGGCACTGGATCAATATGTTAGTCCAATAAATCATATAAATTGTTGCCAAAAGTATGTAAAAGTTGTATAATATTGGCATGGAACAATCAAAATTATAGATACGACGGAGACGAATCACATCCAAATACAAAAGGCGCATGACAACCTCTGCTTCCCTCTGCGAAGGGCCTATCGTTTACTTTTATGTATTTACTTTTTAAGTAGGAGTCAATAGTGTTCTCCTCTATTCCTTTTTATTTTTCTCTTTTGTAACATCATGTGGTGGGGAAACATCTAGGGACATATATCTAGTTGGATATGAGTGATCATGATTTTTTATTGTCGACATTACCCTTGAGGTAAATAAGTTGGGAGGAGAAATTATAAACCCCTGTCTTTCTATGTGTTTGGCTGAAACTTTTTGCTCCATATATATGTTGTGAGTGTTAGCAATCACGAAAGACTAAATGATGGTGGAGCATGTATACTTGCTAAAAAGCTCCGACACGAGATCCTTCCTGAAAATATGATGAATTGCAATTGCGTTGTCGACCGAGAACATAGTTTGTTAGTTTTCAAGAAAATTTGTGCCTTACACTTCGATGTTGTGATGAATTGTTACTTACTCATGGGAAGTTATATGATAATGAATATTGTTGTTATAATAATGATCATGATGCTACTATGTCCGTATTTTGTTTTTATCAATGCATCTCTCTCTCTAAACATGTGGACACTATTATCGATATTGGCTTTCGCTTGAGGGCAAGCGAGGTCTAAGCTTGGGGGAGTTGATACGTCCATTTTGCATCATGTTTTCCTACTATTATTTATAGTGTTTTTAACCAATAGATACGTATTTTGCACATCTCCAAATGAGCTGAAATTTTACGGAGATTCATTATGGAATAATAAAAAAATACTTGAGCAAAGAAGTACGAGAGGGGGCCACCCAGGTGCCCACAAGGAACGAGCCCCCCCCCAAGCGCGCCCTGGTGGCTTGTGGGGCCCCTAGCCAGCCTCCGGTGCCCATCTTCTGGTATATAAGCCCATTTTCCCTAGAAAAAATAAAGGAAGGACTTTTGGGGCGGAGCACCATCGTCTCGAGGCGGAACTTTGGCAAGAGCACTTTTTCGGTGGAGCGATTCCGCCGGGGATACTTCCCTCCTGGTGGGGGAAATCGAAGTCATCATCATCACCAACAACCCTCTCATCCTGGGAGGATCAATCTTCATCAACATCTTCAACAGCACCATCTCATCTCAAATCCTAGTTCATCTCTTGTATTCAATATTTGTATCAAAACCTCAGATTGGTACCTGTGGGTTGCTAGTAGTGTTGATTACATCTTGTAGTTGATGCTAATTGGTTTATTTGGTGGAAAATCATATGTTCAGATCTATTATGCTATTCAATACCCTCTAATCTTGAGCATGAATATCTTGTGTTAGTAGTAACTTTTGTTCTTGAGGACATGGGAGAAGTCTTGTCATAAGTAATCATGTGAATTTGGTATTTGTTCGATATTTTGATGATATGTATGTTGTTGATTCCCTTAGTGGTGCTATGTGAATGTAGACTACATGACACTTCACCATCTTTGGGCCTAAGGGAATGCATTGTGGAGTAGTAATTAGATGATGGGTTGCGAGAGTGACAGAAGCTTAAACCCTAGTTTGTGTGCTATTCTGTAAGGGGTTGATTTGGATCCATATGTTTAATGCTATGGTTAGATTTATCTTAATTCTTCTTTCGTAGTTGTGGATGCCTACGAGAGGGGTTAATCATAAGTGGGAGGCTTGTTCAAGTAAGAACAACACCCAAGCACCGGTCCACCCACATATCAAGTTATCAAAGTAGCGAACGCGAATCAAACAAACATGGTGAAAGTGATTAGATGATATTCCCGTGTGTCCTCAAGAACACTTAGCTTATGATAGGAGACCGTTCCTGCTTGTCCTTTGCTACAAAAAGGATTGGGCTACCTTGCTGCACCTTTGTTACCATTGGTATTATTTGC
The DNA here is from genome assembly GCF_003073215.2 of Triticum urartu. Classification (NCBI taxonomy): domain Eukaryota; kingdom Viridiplantae; phylum Streptophyta; class Magnoliopsida; order Poales; family Poaceae; genus Triticum; species Triticum urartu. The sequence goes on from NC_053025.1 coordinate 287,620,080, forward strand.
TCGTTACAAATTATCTTCCTATCAAACTATTTGTTACTAATAATTTCAGTACTTGCTGACAATACCTTATTGGAAACCGCTTGTCATTTCCTTCTGCTCCTCGGGATCAACACTCATACTTATCGGAAGGACTATGATAGATCCCCTATAATTGTGGGTCATCATTGGGCACCTAGAATTGAGCCTAGAAGGCCTTTTCCACAGAATCATCGAGATGGGCGGCGTAGTAGGAGCCGACGTCTCAAGCACTCCGCAGCAGGTCCCTAAAGGCCTCTAAATAATGCCAGATTTGCGTAAGATGGGCAAATTTGCTATCACCAAAAATGCAGCGAAGCAGGTATGGCTTACCGGCGGCGGTCTGCTTCACTTGTTGAAGCACTTCGGAATTCCCCTGAGCTTGGGTCATGGCATCCTTACAAGCCGAGCTTGTTGTTGGGAGCTCAGAGGATAGCTTGTTCTTTTCTTCCTAAGGGTACCACACTGAGTGTAAAGCCCTTTAAGGTCTTCTTCGACCTCTGTGACCCGGGCCGCCTTCTTTTTGCCAACCTCCTTTTCCTTGTCCAGCTCTTCTCTGGCCTGCGTCGTAGCAGCCCTTTGCTTCTCGGCTTCCTGCTGAGCTTTTTGCAGCACGGACCAGAGCTTTTTAAGCTTCATGAAGGAAGCTGCAGATGCATTAACATATGATTTAGAGATCAAAGCAGCCACATCAAAATTTAAGTACAATTTTAAGATGCTAAAGCTTTTTGCTATTTACCTTGAGCTTCCTCCATCTACTTCTTGAGCAGATCGGCATCCTTCTTGGACTGATCCAGCTTATGGTTCAGTTCTTCCAACTCTTTCGAGCTGGATACTGAAACCAAGGCTGACACCTGAAAAAGACATTGTTAGCTTCCTTGGATGATATTGATCCCCTGGTCGGCTTTGTTTATCTGATCAGGGTATCGGGTGCTACTGTGCATTCGCTCTTATATATTTTTGATTCCTCATTAAGACCCCCGAGTAAGATCTCTGTATCTAATTCAGGGTGCGGGGCTATTGTTATTATACACTTGTGGCACGTGTCTGCAGTGGTATAAGCCTTTGGACAACTTACTTTCTACTTATCCGCTAAGGGCTACTGGATTTATCTAGTGCTAATAGCTCTACGCGTTGATGTAATTTCTAAAGATGATCAAAGGGTACTTCAAAGCCTTGATAGAGGCCCTTAAAGGCCTCCCTTATACCGGCCTCCGCGGACCGGTAATTTTGTAGCACCGCGTTGGCAACGGTGCAAGAGCCCTCCATGGACGCCTCCATCTCTTCGATCCACCACATGGATGCCTGCCCTTTGGCAGGTAGGGATGGACAGGCCACCTTGATTCTCTCTGTTCAAGGAGGAACTGCCATCATGGTAGGCTGTCGAGGTGGCTCTAGATCAATGGGGGCCGAGGTTGTTAGCTGCCCCAGCGTTTCCCCTTCCATGGAGGAAGGGTTTTCCCAGCAGATCCTTGGAGGTCGAGGTCTCTGCCTCGGCCATGGAGACTTCAGCGCCACCCCCTGTGGTAGGAACGGGTGGAGCTTGCTGAGAGGTCGCCTCCTCTAGCCCGTCGTGAGAAAGAGGGGAGGAGGGATGCTCCTCCGATGCGTTGGGTGGAGGGAGCCCACTCGATGACTCCCCGTCGCTGATATGGGGGCGTTGTGGGCTGCAAAATACAAATATTTGATTAGATTTGTGGGAAGAAGGAACTAGTGTGCATACAATGTGTATGAAAATAAGGTGTACCTCCTCGACGATGGTCTCACCCTACACGGCTCAATGAGGCCATCCTCTGATTCGGCGGAAATGACCTTGGCCGCAACAGGGGCCTTGTGATTTGTGGCGCTAGCGGCCTTCACAAGGCGCCTTCGGGATCGGGGAGCGTTAGCCCCCGCGACGTCTCCGGATGTAGCCCTTTTTCTCTTTGGGGAAGAAGATCCTTCCTCCCCTTCTCCCTCTCTTTCCTCCTCATCAGAGGAAAGAGTTCGGACATCCTCAGACTTAGCGTCCAAGGGGTCTCGGATTCGAAGACCTCCTCTCTTCTTCTCTGGATCCTTGTCCTTGATCGGGGCCTTTGGGGGCACCAAGGCCAAAAGAGCTTGTAGTTTGGGGGTTCGGTTCTCTTCGGGCAGCAGCGCCGAACACTTGATGAGTGCCGCCTTGGACGCCCATTTCTAAAAGCAAAGGAGGGAGGTTCAGACAAATACAAAATACAGAATCATTGGTGAACATACGAGATGATGGTTAGCTTGGATGGGCTGCGTATGGCGTTGTAGCCGTTGTCCGGCTCATCTTCGGGGAATTCGTTCTGGGATGGCTTGAAGAGAGTCATACACATCCCATCTATGTTGGTGCGGAAGAAGTTTCGCAGTGTCGTTACGTTGTCCGTCTTGTAGAGCCACATGGGGCTAGCCTCGGAGCTGGAGGGGGGATGTAGCGATGTAGCATCACATCCACCAGCTTAAATTTGTTCTTGAGGGCCTGGATCCTCTCCTGGAGAGCAACGACCTCGCCTGGATTACCCACTCTATAACCTGCTTCTGCCAGGACACCAGCTTCCTTGGAGGTGTACCCATGAAGGCGGGAGCCGTGGCCTGGCCCGGGGTGAGGGGCTCTGTGATGTAGAACCACTTGTCCTGCCAGATCTTCACGGTCTCAATGAAGGTGCCCTCCAGCCAGTCTATGCTCTGGAGTTTGCTGATCGTGGCGCCCCCACACTCGGTGAATTCGGCATCGCTACTCTTCGGCTTGACGTAGAAGGTCTTCAGCCATAGGCCGAAGTGCGGCTTCACGCGTACGAATGCCTGACACACAATGATGAAGGTGGTGAGGTGCATGATGGAGTTCGGGGCTTGATAGCCCATAAGTATATGGGAAAGCAACAATTTTCGAGGGTAGAGTATTCAACCCAAATTTATAGATTCGACACAAGGGGAGCCAAAGAATATTTGCAGGTATTAGCAACTGAGTTGTCAATTCAATCACACCTAAAGATTAATTATATGCAGCAAAGTGATCAGTAGCACAATAATATGATAGCTTTGATAGTAGTGGTAGCAGCAACAGTAACAATAACAGTGATAGTAATAGTTTTGTAGCAGTGACAATAGTAACAGCAGCAGTAGTAACTCAGCAAGATCAATATGTAGGAAAATCGTAGCCATTGGATCGGTGAATTCGTTAGATGATATTCATCATATAACTGTCATAACCTAGGGCGATACGGCACTAGCTCCAGTTCATAAATATAATGTAGGCGTGTATTCCGTAAATAGCCATACGTGCTTATGGAAAGAACTTGCATGACATCTTTTGTCCTACCCTCCCATGGCAGCGGGGTCCTATTGCAAAATAAGGGATATTAAGGCCTCCTTTTAGTAGAGAACCGCAACAAAGCATTAACACAGGGAGAATACATGAACTCCATTAACTGTGGTCATCACCGGGAAGTGTCCCGACCACTGGTGCACGTAGGTGCTATACAAACAGTTTTTAACCCCTTTCCACGATGGCATTTGGGACCGTCGCCAAGTGAGTGTGTGCGATAGGGTGTCCTTCCCACACGACCCAGAAACCGTCGGGCATATGGAGCAGTGATCCAGAGGCCTTCCAAAATGTAATCGTGAGCGATGCAGCACACACTAAATTCTTTCGCACGTGTGGTATCGGTGATTAAGCGTTTCTAATGACACGGTCAAGCCATACGGTCTGTCGTAATGAACCGTTTGGGAAACACGGGCCAACATATGAACTGTGTGCAATTTGTGCCCCATCGCACACGAGTTTTCTACGTAACCCGTCTGCCATGCTAGACTCCATCGCACATGTTTGCCAACAATTACGTCTGCGATAATGTTCTATCACAAAGGTTCAGGAGCCCCTTCGCACACATACAAGTGTTGTAGACCGTTTGTGATTTGTTGGGTATCACCAATGGTTGCTGCAAGAGTGATGTGTGCTTTTCATTTGGGATCCCAGACGTTTCCTGAACAAATTACGACTGGGATTGTATTTTGCATTGGGCACGGTTTACTCCCAGTTCTCGTGTGCGATAACGTGATATCACAAATGGTTCTGGAGACCCTACGCACACGTAGTAGCGCTGCAAATCATTTGTGATCTGATGTGTATCATCGACGGTTCCGCTGTGATTGACGTATGCCTTCCGATGTGGATCGCATACACTCATTTAGTTGAACCATGTGGGGAGCAATTGCCAGGTTAAAACAAAAATATGCCATTTTGAATCGACACGCAAGAAGCAAATTCGCCACAATATTCAATTGAACAAATAGTGTCCACAGGAAGAACATTCATTAGATTTCACAACAATTGCAATTGAACATATGGTAGCTAAATTTCAATGATTTGTCCACACATATATGCATTACATAATTAATCATCACTACAAAAAAAGACACATCCGTGACATTTTGGGCCGAAAGAAAAAATATTCTGTCATACATATGACACTTCTATGACGATAATTGTGACAAAACCTGGTATCATCATAGATGTGGTGGGCTCCTATTTCTATGACAAAAAATCATGACAGAAAATGGGCTTTTCATCCTGGGCGGGCCGGAGACGCAGCTGCATGACATTCTTTGGGCCGTCCATGACGGAAAAAACCGTGGTAGAAGCGAGGGCGAGGAAAAATTCGGGGAGTTCCCGGTTACAGTGGGAGGTCGGGGGCCGAGCGATGCACGTTTCTCTCGTACACGTACGCGCGCGTGTGCGAGGCGTTGGCTCTAACTGAACCCGAGCGAGGCGTTGGGCTCTAACTGAACCCGAGCAATTGCACTGCAGGCTACGCATTACTGAACCCGAGCGATCGATCGATGGCTGTTAACTGAACCCGTCGAGCGATTCCTTCGCTACTGCTGCTAACTGAAGCCAATCGATGCTGCCTCTGGGATGAACAGTGAGTGTTGCGGGGGGGGGGGTGGATGAACAGTGAGCAGTGGCGTTGCCTCTGGATGAACAGGACCCCGTGGTGTGGAGGGCTGGATGAACAGTAGACGGTGGAGGGGTGCCCGTGGAGGGGTGGTTGAACAGGACCCCGTGGTGTGGAGGGCTGGATGAACAGTAGACGGTGGAGGGGTGGTTGAACAGTAGCCCGTGGAGTAGCACACGGTGGAGGCTGGATGAACAGGAGCCCGTGGAGGCTGGAGGAGGTCGACGGTAGCCCGTGGAGGCTGGAGGAGGTCGACAGTGGAGATGAACAGTATCCCGTGGAGTCCCGTTTTGCGGTACGCCACACCCCTCCCGATGAATAGGACCCCCGTTTCGACCATAGCGCTCCAACACAAGTCCTTTTCGTCCGTTTTGCGGTACGCCACACCCCTCCCGATCAACAGGACCCCCGTTTCGACCGTAGGAGGTCCATTTCGTCCGTTTTGCGGTACGCCAGACCCCTCCCGATGAACAGGATCCTGTTTTGAACGTGGCCGGTCGAACACAAGGCCGTTTCCTCCATTTTGCGGTACGCCAGGCCTCGTTTCCATCGTCTGTTCCGTCCAAGCCCTCCCAATGTACACGACCACGCATTCCGTTCTGACCCAGCCGGTTGGCTCCCACGCGTTCCATTGCCTCCCAATGAACACGACGCATTCCGTTGCCTCCCCATGAACACGACGCATTCCGTTGCCCCCCCCATGAACACGACGACAACAATGTTTCTCCGTTCTGACCCATCCATGTCAACGAGCCCTGGCCGTACGTATGCGCGAGTAGGCGTTCGAGACCCCGCCTGTATGTACACATACGTGGCCGTATTTTCTTTCTTGCACCCTGGACGCTGTATGTGCGTGTACATGCTACGTGCGCGCCTCTACTACGACACGTGCGCACCTCTACATCCACCAGTATATATGTACGTACACGTTCGCGACCAGAATGACAACGCTACGTACGCTTCGACCAGGTGGGTCCCGACTGTCAGGCACTTCATTGCGTGCGAAGATGTAGCTGGTGGGTCCCAGCAGTCAGGGGGGGAATCGTTTTTTTTGCCTGGACGCACTTCCTTGCATGCGAAGGTGTAGCTGGTGGGTCCCAGCAGCCAGGGGGGAAACGTTTTTTTGTGAATTACGGTGGCCCGTCTGGTGGGTCCCCACTGTCAGGTGGAGGAATAATTATTTTGTGCGTAATAAGGAGGCACTTCCTTACTGCGACTGTGGACCCAGCTGTCAGTGTCTCCACTGTCAGGTGGAGGGGAGTACGACTGTACGAGGGATTACTAGTTCGTCTGCCGTCGCCGGAGAATAACAGCAGGTGTGGGTGAGTAGAGGGATGGCTAGGCCAGCAATGGGAGTACGGTGGGGCGGTGAGGCCTGCGCGGCAGCACAGCCGGCCACGGGGAGGAGGGAGCAGGCAGTCCCGCCGGCGCTTGTTTGAGCGGCTGGAGCAGGAAGAGCAGAGATTGAAGAAGCACGACGGCTGTTGGATGGACATCCAACAGTCAGTGCTTGTGCGTCAACCTTTTTTTAGGAAAGCCTCAAATCTGTGGAAAACAGCATACAACCCATCTGCCATTATTTCTAATAATTTACAGCCCATTTGCTAATTCTTAAGGTTTTTTTTGGAGCCCATATTCTTTTTGTTAGCATTACAACCCATATTGTGGCCACGGTTAAAAAATTATACGAAATTTTGCATATTTCGGTGCGGTCCGAACTGTTTTTAATCCTGAAATCTCGACTCACATTCAAACTTATTTTAAAAATAAATGTATATCAATATAAAATCCAACAAATTCTCCACGCATAAAAATTAATGTAATTTAAAATCTTGAAATGGAAAAAAGATATTTGAAACTAATTGCCAGTTTGATGTATTTTAAAAATGTACAGCCCATTTCTCATTACTGATGGGCCATTTTCTCGGCCAACCGAATGAAAGCTCTCCTCGTCTTGAAAGATTTGCAGCCCAACGGGCCTGACAAAGCGACTTACTTGGCAAATCACAAAAAAACTGGGTTGTGGCCGTGGACCCAGCTGTCAGCCTCTCCATGTACAGTACTCTTCCGATGGAAGTCGTTCCTTGACCACGTTGACCACGCCGCGCGGAGAGCACCACGGCGGTGGACGACGGCGAGGCCTAGGAAGGGGACGACATGGAGCCGGCAAAGACGCGACAGTGGAAGCCCACGGAGAGAGGAGTACGAGGTTTCACTGGTTCGGCTGCGGTGTGAGGCTGCCGTCGCCGCAGGGCCTGGCCAGCGGTGGGAATAGTAGGTGGCGGTGAGGCCTCTACGGCAGCACAGCCGACCACGGGAGGCAGGAGCATGCGACACGACCGGCGCTGCTATGGGCGGCTGGAGCAAGAAGACCAGAGGTTGAAGAAGCACTACGGCCGTTGGATGGACATCGTACGGTCACTAGAGCTAGAATCGTTCATATTGACTAAGTTGACAAAGTCCTTCGGCCCCATCAACTTAGTAGGCCCACAAGTCAGCCTCCCACCAAGGTGGGTCCCAGCTAGCCGGGGGAGTATTCATTTTTTTTGTGCGTAATAAGGAGGCACTTCCGGTGGGTCCGAGCTGACAGCGGGGGAACGTTTTTTTTTTTTGCAAAATACGGTGGCCCGTCTGGTGGGTCCCTGCAGTTAGGGGGAACGATTTTTTTTCGCAAAATACTGGTGGCCCGTCCGGTGGATCCCCACTGTCAAGTGGAGGAATAATTATTTTCCGCATAATAAGGAGGCACTTCCTTCCGGCTGCCGTGGACCCAGCTGTCAGTCTCTCCACATACAGTACTCTTCCGATGGAAGTCGGTCATTGACCACATTGACCACGCCGCGCCGAGAGCACCACGGCGGTGGACGACGGCGAGGCCTAGGAAGGGGACGACGCAGAGCCGGGAAAGACACGGCAGTGGATGCCCACGCGGAGAGGAGTACGAGCGTTCACTGTTTCGGTTGCGGTGTGAGGCTGCCGTCGCCGCAGAATAACAGGGGGTGTGGGTGAGTGGAGGGATGGCCTAGCAAGTGGTGGGAGTAGTATGGGGGCGGTGAGGCCTCCATGGTAGCACAGCCAGCCACGGGAGGCAGGAGTAGGCGGCATGACTGGCGCTGCTTTGGGCGGCTGGAGCAAGAAGACTAGAGGTTGAAGAAGCACTATGGCCGTTGGATGGACATCATACGGTCACTGGAGTATTGACTATGTTGACAAAGCCCTCCGTCCCCGTCAACTTAGTAGGCCCACAAGTCAGCCCAACAATATGGTGGGTCCCAGCTAGCAGGGGGTATTCATTTTTTTGGGCATAATAAGGAGGCACTTCCTTGCATGCGAAGATATGGCTGGTGGGTCCGACCTGTCAGCGGGGGGGGGGGGCGTTTTTTTCGCGAAATACAGAGGCCCTTCTTGTGGGTCCTAGCTGTCAGGTGGAGGAATCATTATTTTGCGCGTAATAAGGAGGCATTTCCTTGCATGCGGCCGTGGACCCAACTGTCAGCCTCTCCACGTACAGTCCACTTCAAAAAAAGTATAAGCTTTTAAGCAAAGAAAAAGAGAGCAAAGAAGCTTGTAAGCAAGAGCCATAGCATCATACCACATTGCACATAAGATTGTCATATCGGATCATCTTAGATCATCTTGCGAGAAACACTGGGAACCATACATACATATCATACTTGGGATAGAAGTCGTTGCATTTTTGTCTCCTATAGGTTGTGCACAAGTGTCGTATCCGCCTATTGAGCAATCGTGCTAGCGTCTCTCTAGAGTTGTGCAACAAGAGCATTTTCCGTATATTCCACATTTTGAGCTCATTCCTTGGTTGCACGACCCTATTTATCTATTTGTGTGTGCGTTTCCGTGTGCCATTCATTGCTATTGGTCTACTTGTTTCACTTGCTAATTTGTGAATCTATTTCAACATTATTGACTCTTGCTAACATTTTGCATTAATTTTTGTGCCACTATCCTCACCGAGCTCCACCATAAGCCTTACTTGTGTAGGTGTGAGAAATTGACGAGATCGGTACCAATTGTGCTATTTCCTTGTTACATCATTGAGTGATCATTGATCCATCTTCAACATTGGTCAAGATACATTTGCTATAGTTCTTCTCTTTCTCCCACTCATATTTGCTCGAGTCTTGTGATGGATAGGCAAGGCATTTCATCTCCGGTCTTTGACAACAATGACGGCGCAAACAACTACATCACCAAATCGTCAATCTTTGATCTACAACGACAAATGCAAGGTGCACAATCAAGATTGTGAGAGTGCATTGACAACCTCACCATTGACATGCGACACTCCGAGCTACGTACAAGAGACTACCTTGACAACAAGCTTTCTGCACAAAAGGAGGAGGAAGATGCAAGGATGGAGGAGATTCGGACCTTGTTGATCAACCGTTCTTCCCCTTCATCATCCTCAAGGCGACGGCGAGCAAGTCGATCATCATCGGAGTGCCCATGCGATGAAAGCGCAAGTCTTCCACGTCCACATCTACATGGTGACCATCATCACATTCGTGATCCACATTGTCATGAAGAGCAAGTCACCTCCAAGAAACATGTGCGCGATGATGAACGCCATCGAGCTCAAGTATGACAACGACACCATCAACATGAAGATGCTCGAGATGCACCTACCTACAAGTCCCAAAAAGCTCTACATCAAGCTACGGCCAAACTTCATGAGCTCATGATAAGACCACGAGACAAGCACCACCAAGAGAAATCTATGGCTACTACCACCGCCACTTTGGCATCTTCTCCAAGTGCTATCAAGGAATCTTCGCCTTTGGACGTACGGCATCTTCGCCTACTTCCCATGAGGATGCGTACATTGACTTCATCAAGTCCAAGGTGACCACCTACAAGCGAGGGCGACACTTCCATCTTTGGAAGCCCCTCGAGAAAGATGGCCGAGCATGGGAAATTCCCTTCGGTCATGGAGACGAGCTATGAGGTGCCACATCATATGGACCTCCTACAACAAGATGGTGACAAGAAGGTCGAGCTAGGGCCATCCCCTTCAACCTAGGCGGCGATAGGAGTTGAGCATGGACACATTTGCACCAACATCTCTCCGACACCCACATATGAAGAGATGCCCCAATTGCCATGTAAGGAGAGCCACCGCCCCATGAGTGAGATGAGTGACTCCACCATATATTACATTGAGTACCTTTCCTATGAGAGGATGAGTGTGACCACCACTAGCCCCACACTTGAGAGCATGCCACACATCCTATGTGAGGTTGAGAGCCATTTGAGTGACTCCACCAACCATACAAGTGAGAGCATCTTACCGGGAGTGAGTGAGCCACAACACTTAGTGAGTGAGGTAGTTGAGATGGCATGTGAGGTCACTATGATTTCTAATGACTTAACCTCTACTCCGAGTGTGTTTTCTTCTTTGGTGCTAGGTCTCCTACATGAAAACATGCCTATCCTCGACGAGTCCATACCTCCAATGGAGATGATGATGGCCATGGTGGACGATGATACACCCCCACATGGTTCCATCAAGATGAAGATGATCACGACTTGGTCTTCGACACCTCACCTACAACACATGAGCGATGCTCCAAAGGTAACATAGGTGATAGTGCTTCTCTTGTCCCACTAGTGGACTATATTACCAATGATTGCTTGCATGATGTTGACACACCTATTATCATGCTTCATGCTAGTGCGACTTCCTCATGTCATGACTTACCAATTTATGATGAATATGATGATGAACATGTTGAATTGCCTAGTTGTGATGCTATGCTCCATAGGATATCGTGTGAAAATTCTTTTGGTCACATCATGTTCGACAATCCTTTAAACTTGTCATATGCTATGAGTGAGATCTCCCATATTGCATCATTTCAATCTCAACATAGTAATTATGCATGTCCCACTAAAATAAATCCCATTTGCACTTATGGCATAGATGACGAGATGACGGTCATTTGCTTTTGTTTTTCTTGTGATGATATTGCTAAGCTTCCTTTACACAATTTGCTCAATTCATCTACTATACCATGCCATGATCACATTGTTCCGAATATGCTTTGTTTTGGATGTTGTCAACATTCTCCATGTGATGTTTCCACTAATGCTCATGAGGAGACCCCCATAGTTTCCTCATACATGTTAGGAGATTTTGATCCATTCCATACTTTGCATGATTTCCATAATTGCTTGTACCATATGCATTCCATGAATAACAATGCTCTACATATTTCTCGTGATGCATTACACAATTTGAGTCTCCATTATGCCATACATAAAAACAAACCTATCATGATGGATGACATGTTTCTATATCACGCATCTCATTTATTTGAGCATTGGATATTTTGTGCTAACCAACACATGCACATGCGCATCATGATGGATGATGTGTACATATACCACGCACACACAATTTTCCTTTTTGCCTTTGTTTTGTGTAGGAACTCACATATACTCGTCAACCTCTCAATCCCAAGAGTTGACGAAATGAGCTCTTGAGAGCAACAACGATTTGGGATCACGTGGATTATCCTCACCACCGTTCCCTTCACGCAAGGACTACGGGCATCTCTTTTACTTGGCTCTCACACGGCTATGGGCTATTTACCACTTGTCACCTTATGCTCACTATATTGTGTTCACTTTGCATGTTATGCCTCTTTCAATGCCGTTGCCATGAAATTGTGACCCTTGCTGGCGCTTACATATGATTCACCATTATACTACTCTTATGTGTATTTGCATGCCTGGTGGAGATACTTATTGCTATTCCCATGTTTACCATGTGCCACGTGCTATTGATGCTTGTTGTTTTGGGAGAGTCATGATGTTCCATTGCTATTCACATGTTTTGCTCATATATTGCTTTGACACTCGAGCATACGCCATTGGACCTAAGGTGAACTCGCTCCTTTCCGAATCTTCCCTTACCGCATGTAAGACATGGATGCTACTTCAAGCGCGGAACTTGTGCATACTCAAGTACACCCGAATAGACCATGGAGAGCCCAAGGACCAAGGCCAAGTGTGCGCGGGAGCAAAGGAAGGAGAAGGAAGAAGAGCCAGCTGCTACAGCGCCCGGACATCCGGCCCCAGCCCAGACATCCGGACCAGCCCGGACATCCGGCCTAACCCCCGGAAATCTGGCCCCTTCCTATCCAGAGAGCTCCGGAAGCGACCCCGACAGCCCGGACATCCAGCCCCATGCCCCGGACATCCGGCTCCTCCTGAAGGCCCGGACATCCGGCCCCTTCGCCTGGAAATCCGGCCCCTCATCACAGAATGCAACCGAAGCCGGCCAAGTTCAACCCGGACATCCGGCCAGAGGCCCGGACATCCGACTCTTCGTGAGGCGCCGGACATCCGGCCCCCAGCCTGGACATCCGTCACCTGCCTGTGCACAGAGATTGGGCCAAGGGCCCATGTATCCCCCTCTCAATTACCCCTTCATGGGCTAGCACTATATATAGACCCCCTCCTCCTAGTTACGGTCAACGTTGTGTAAGCTCATATGTGAGATAGAGCTTCGCTCATCCATCTGGATCTACTCCATTGCGAGGGACCGACACCTCTTCGGAGAAGATCCACTTGGATTCAAGACCCCTAGCGGGAAGACATCAAGACCTCCTTTCGGAGAAGAACCAGTTACCCTATGTATTGTCCCTTGTTCGATTTGGAGCGTGTGATCTCTATCTGTACTCGGATCTAGCATATGTGTGATCATTCTTGTTGGTTTGAGTGATTCTCTTGTGTTTCCACTCGTGTTCTTCGCGGGATCCGCTCCTTTCGTGAAAGAACGGCCATCTAGGGTTCCACCCTACATCACGAAGGAGATTGGGTGGACCAGTTGAGTGAAACACGGGTGAACGGTGGGGGTGTTGGGGACTCCGGGTGTTGGCAGTCTAGGTGAAAAGGGTGAAAAATATCCACGGTCGCTGCGCGCGTGGAAAGGCCTATGCAAATGGTTGCCTCTAAGCGCTCGTGTGCACAAACAGAATAATTTTGTTTGAAACGAAGATGTACTAATTTTGAAATGAAGATGTGAGTTCATCGTTTCACCTCTAAATTTTTCCCACGTAAACCAATCACAATTTTACCACGGGTTTGATTTGCTGGCGCATTTTAGGTCTCATGTGCTATATGTAAGACATTTTTTGGCATTTACCGTGCATCTTGTCATATAAATCAATTCCTAGCTGGACTGCATTTCCTATCGAAAGGGATGAGGATTTCCATTCTATCTGGGAGCATCCAATGGTGCAGACGTACAATCCGTGGGGTTTGGGTTCTGGCCAATCAGAACGCATGACTCAGATCGCGCGCGCAGCGAAGGGGGGGCATCGGCCATGGTTTGGTAGGCACACGTCTTTCATGTGTGAAACGTGTGCTATTTGAAAACATTTTTTGGGAGGGGCTATTTGAAAACATTTACATGTGTTGTCTAAAGGGATGAGGATCGCCATTCGGTCTAGGAGAATCCAACGGTGCAGACGTACGATCCGCGGGGTTTGGGTTCTGGCCAATTAGAATGCACGACTCAGATTGCGTGCATGGTAGAGGGGGGGTGCATCAGCCACGGTTTAGTGGACACACGGCTTTCGCGAGTGAACCGTGTGCTCTTTGAAAACATTTACATTACCTAACATCATATTTTTGTTCGAATGAAAACATGAGTTCATCGTTTCGCCTCCAATTTTTTTCCACAGTAAGAAATCACGAGTATAGTGGAGAGTGTCATATACTAGTATCATGAATATATAGTATATATGATACTAGTGGATGATACTATCTTTAATTAATTATAGCACATAGTATAATACATAGAGTATAGTATCATATATAGATCATATTTATTGCCATGCATGACACAAATTAGCATCGCATTTAACATGATACAGTATCTACCTATATGTTACTCTAACCCTCTTTTTATATATTTAATTCTTTGCCACATCATCATACTTGTTATTTCCGAGTGCATGACATCGTTGGCTATGAAACCACCACTATGGCCAGCCTTATATAGTGGGGAGTATCATATACTATATATATAGTATCATGCATATGATACAAGTGTATGATACTACCAGTGGCGGAGGTAGAAATCGTAAATTTATGATCTTGAGGGGGGCCGATTAAGGAAACATAACAAAAAGTTTACTGTTCACGCCCAAAATACAAAGAAGTGACTAATGTTGGGGAGGGCCGGGGCCCTTGCTGCCCCCCCCCCCCCCCCGTGCCTCCGCTACTGGATACTACGTACGTACCTTCATAGTGCATATATATAGTATCATAGAGTACTATATATCATAGATGACCGTATTTATGGCCATGCATGACACAAAGTAGTATAACATTTATTATATATATATGTGTGTGTTACGGTATCTACCTATGTTACTACTTCTTTGCCACATCATCATATTTTCTATTCCCGGGTGCATGATACCGGCTATGATACCCCCACTATGGCCACCCTAATAAGGCTGGTTGTAATATGGGAGTATCAAGCGGTATGATGCATGCCAACTAGACTTTTTGGATGATGTGGCACATAGTTAAATGAGGAAAGAGAGGGTGTGGTATCATATCATGATACCGTATCATATTAAATGTTGTACTACTTTGTGTCATGCATGGCAATTAATAGGGCAACCTAAGATACTAACTTATGACACTATGCATGCATGCATTACGGAGGTATTGCCGATCATATACTAGTATCATGCATATATACTCCCTCCTTTCTGGTTTATAGGCTTATCTCAAAATTTTAGTTTCTCCATTTTATAAGGCTCAATTTGGTTGTTCCCCATCACATGTTCAGATTCCAAGGTGCATTAAATCATTGCATGCAAGTATTAAGAGGAAGTTGACCAATGCATGTACTTTATGCATGCATGTATTGCAATTAATACATTGGAAAACATAATTTTTTTGAGGAAAACAAAATCATTAATTGGGTGTTTTTGCAAACTAGTATTCCACCACTCACCATCTACCTTGGTTGGTGAGATTTTTGAACTGAGCCCTATAAAAGGCTGGTTGTAATGGGGAGTATCATATACTAGTATCATGCATATGATATATACTAGTGTATGATACTACTTCTGTAATGCATAGTATCATAAGTTAGTATCTTAGGTTGCCTTATTAATTGACATGCATCACACAAAGTAGTACAACATTTAATATTACACGGTATCATGATATGATACCACATCCTCTCTTTCCTCATTTAATTGTGTGCCACATCATCCAGAAAGTCTAGTTGGCATGCACGATACCGCTTATGATACTACCATTACAACCAGCCTAAACCGGAAAGGAGGGAGTAATACTAGCTAGTATATGATATACTAGCTCCCTCACTAAGAGCGTGATTAATAATACAGCCAAGGGTCGGCTATAAGAAGTTGCCATGTCATATACAGCCAACCTCTTAGCGGGCATGTACAATAATAAGTTTTAAATACGTACTAGTTTATCCATAGCTGTCCCACCTTACATCCTCACAAAGTGTCTTGGGTCTCGTGTTGCAGCTGGCTCTACTAACCAAGAGCCTGCTTCTCTTCTCTCTCCTCTTCTCTTTTGATGTAGGGTGGAACCCTAGATGGCCGATCTTTCACGTAAGGAGCGGATCCCACGATGAACACGAAGAACACGAGGAGAAAACACAAGGGGAAACACGAGAGAATCACTCGAACCAACAAGAATGGTCACACATATGCTAGATCCTCAAACACATAAGAGATACATGATCCACGGTCAACTAAGGACGATACAAGTAGCACAATCTTCTCCGTGAGGAGGTCTTGAGGTTCTTCCCGTGATGGGGTCTTGAATCCGCTTGGGGGCTCTTCTCCGAGGAGAAGGTAACCAAGTGGATGAGCAAAGCTCTCACACAAATATGAGCTAATCCTTTGCTAACCCTAGAAAAGTGGTGGAGGAGTCTGAGCTCCAGGATTAGGGGGTATCCGGACAGCCGGATTATATCCTTCGGCCGGACTGTTGGACTATGAAGATACAAGATTGAAGACTTCATCCCGTGTCCGGATGGGACTCTACTTGGCGTGGAAGGCAAGCTAGGCAATACGGATATGTATATCTCCTCCTTTGTAACCGACCTTGTGTAACCCTAGCCCCCTCCGGTGTCTTTATAAACCGGAGGGTTTAGGTCCGTAGAACAACAAAAATCATACCATAGGCTAACTTCTAGGGTTTAGCCTCTCCGATCTCGTGGTAAATCAACTCTTGTAATACCCATATAATCAAGAATAAATCAAGCAGGATGTAGGGTTTTACCTCCATCAAGAGGGAACGAACCTGGGTAAAACATCGTGTCCCCTGCCTCCTGTTACCATCTTCCTAGACGCACAGTTTGGGACCCCCTACCCGAGATCTGCCGGTTTTAACACCGACATTGGTGCTTTCATTGAGAGTTCCACTGTGCCGTTGCCAGAAGGAAGGATGTCTCATCTCGTCTTTAAAGACGGTACTACTGTTGGGGGAGCTTTGGCTGTCGGCCAAACTCTCCGGCTAGGCGATTTCATCATGACCGCCTGTTCGGCTGCCGCGCCGATGATGACTTCTCGGGTCATCGAAAACAGCCTCCATGTCAAATCGGCACTCGCTGAACAGATGGAACCAATGGAGCTCGCTTCCCATTGTTCCTCCACCGCCTTGGGAGTCACTACGGACTATGATCGGATTGGGCTTAAACCCGATCAAAGGGAGATTAACTCTCCACCGGTCACCCATCATATTGAAGTGGTGGAGGAACAATGCGGCGACCTTTCCTCTATCTTGAGGACCAACTATGTCCGGATTCCCGAGCTCTCCGAGCCGGATGCCCGTTCGCGGGAGGACAACATCCAATCCCTGAACTTAGAGTCGGGCAGTGGGCCAGGATTATCGGGTAACAGCCCGGAACAGGAACTTCCAAAATTGGAAACTCCTCGGCCCCTGGATCCCAGATTAGGTAAGGGTTCGGATTCAATTCCACCCACCCACCCAAACATAAGCGATCTTTCCCACATCAGGCAAGAGCCCCAGGAAACAGTACATCACTATTGGGCCAGATTCCTCCTTGCGATGAACAAGGTTAAGGACTGTCGCGAGGAAGACACAATCCTATTTTTCTGCAATAATTGCACAGACAAGGGAATCCTTAACGCCATAAATCGCCATGAGATAACACGCTTCGCTGACTTGGCGTCCATAGTACGAAAGTACTGTGCAATGGAAAGTGCCTGGAAAACCGAAACAAACTTTTGGGATAATCCAGCCCTGAATACAAACCCAGTCCAAAATAAAAGGGTGCATTATCACAATACACCCGGGACAACTACCAAAAAGCAAAAACCCTCTACAGGGCATGGAACCGTACTGGAGGGATGGCTCAATGGACCCTGTAAAATTCACAGCACAGAGGGCGCCATACCAACACATAGCCTTAGAGCATGTTGGATACTCCGGCAGGTAGCTAAAAGTGGCGAGGATCTACTAATTCCAGAAGCCATAGAGCACCATCCCAGAAATACCAGTATGATATTAACGGTCTTCGAGACCTTCGCGTCAAATAATAGGCGAAAGCGAACACTCCGCAGCCTTGCCAAAATCTACCATGTGGCGACAATAAACCCATGGAGTGACACGGCTATTACTTTCAATGCCAGTGACGAACCTAAATTCCGAACAGCCCAAGCACCAGCCGCATTGGTCCTCAGTCCAATTGTGGACGGCTTTCGACTCACCAAGGTACTCATGGGCGGCGGCAGCGGATTAAACCTCATCTATGAGGAAACCCTTCAAAAATGAAATAGACTCGAACCGCATCGAGCGAAGCAACACAACCTTTAGAGGAATAATCCCCAGTCGGGAAGCGCGCTGTACAGGCAAAATCACACTAGATGTGGTGTTCGGCATGCCGGAGAATTACAGGTCCGAAGAGATTACGTTCCAAGTGGCCCCGTTCAATAGCGGATACCACGCCCTTCTAGGGCGGGAGGCGTTCGCAATCTTCCAAGCCATACCCCATTATGGGTACATGAAGCTCAAAATGCCCGGGCCCAACGGAATCAACACTCTCTCTAGCGATCCGGACATAGCACTCCGCGCCGAAAACAAGACAGCCGCATTGGCCCTCGAGGCATTATCCGAAGCCCTCGCGGCCGAGGAACTGACTGCGCTGCGCTCCACGGTGGATAGGGACGACGTGATACTTGATAAGAGATCCAAGTCTACCTCCTTTAAACCAGCGAATGAAACAGTCAAAATCCAAGTCCATCCAACGGACCCTACAAAAATAGCCACTATCGGGGCGCGGTTAAGCCTCGCCGTGGACGTCGCACTACGAGATTTCCTGCGCGAGAATTGGGACATATTCGCCTGGCATCCCTCAGATATGCCAGGAATCCCACGCAGGCTAGCCGAGCACGGCCTCAATATCCTAAAAGGATTCAAGCCGGTCAAGCAGGCTCTTCGGCGTTTCTCTGAACCTAAGAGACAAGCTATGGGAGAGGAACTAGCCAAGTTATTGGAGGCCATATTCATTAGAGAAATAAAACACCTGGACTGGCTAGCAAACCTGGTGATGTTACCAAAGAAGGATAAACCCTGGCGCCTGTGCGTCGATTTTAAGGACCTCAACAAGGCCTGCCCAAAGGATCCCATCGCCCTCCCCCGCATCGATCAAATAATTATCGATGCTACCGCAGGACACGACTCATTGTGTTTCCTCGACGCATACTCTGGCTACCACCAAATTAAGATGGCGGAGCCCGACCAAGCCGCAACGGCATTCATCACACCATACGGCCCCTTCTGCTTCAACACAATGCCCTTTGGGCTCAAAAACACCGGCGCAACATATCAGCGCATGATTCAGACATGTCTAGCAAACCAGATCGGCAAAACAGTGGAGGCATACATAGATGATGTGGTCGTCAAAACCAAGCATGTCGACTCTCTAGTAGACGACTTGAGACTCACATTCGATAACCTCCGAACATATGACATCAAGCTCAACCCGGAAAAATGCGTTTTCGGCGTGCCTGCCGGAAAGTTCCTGGGCTTCATTGTATCCGGCAGAGGAATTGAAGCAAATCCGGCCAAGATCCGAGTTCTGTCACAGTTGGATATCCCAACAGACCTCAAACAAATCCAGAAAAGGCATTACCCCTTTATCGCCTCCTTCGGCGCACCGAACACTTTGAGTGGACGGATGCCGCCACAGCCGGATTGGAAGAAATAAAAGCCATATTGGCAACCAACCCAGTCCTGGCCGCGCCAAACATTGGCGAACCAATGTTGTTATACATTGCGGCAAAACTCATCAAGTTGTGAGCGCAGTGCTCGTCGTCGAACGAGAAACGGACGGACATAAATTCCCCCTTCAAAAGCCAGTCTACTATGTATCCACTGTCCTTACTCCATGCAAGTCACGGTACCCGCATTATCAAAAGATAGCATACGCGGTATTCATGGCATCCCAGAAGCTGTGACACTACTTTCAAGAGTGTTCGATAACAGTAGCCTCGGAAGTGCCACTTAATGATATTATAAACAATCGCGACGCCACGGGCAGTATTGCCAAATGGGCCATTGAGCTCCTCCCGTTCGACATAACTTACCAGTCGCGGCGAGCCATTAAGTCACAAGTATTGGCCGACTTTGTCACCGAATGGACGGAAGCCGAACTCCCTAAAGAGTACGGCGCATATTCCAACTGGATCATGCACTTCGACGGCTCCAAAATGTTGGCTGGTCTGGGGCTGGCATCGTTTTGACGTCCCCAACCGAAGATACAGTTCAATACATACTCCAGATAATGTATACAGACTCCAACAACACAGCCGAATATGAGGCCCTTTTGCATGGTCTCCGGATGGCAGTATCCATGGGCATTCAACACCTAGAGGTGCGGGGGGATTCGAACCTCGCAATATCCCAAATAAATGGAGACTTTGACGCCAAGGATCCGAAAATGGCGGCCTATCACAATGCCGTCCTAAAAATGCCAGCTCAGTTCGAGGGGCTCAAATTTCATCATGTGGCTCGGGAAAACAATCAGGCGGCGAATATCCTCGCCCGCATCGGCGCAAAACGCGACGTGGTCCCCCCAACATATTTCTGGAGAGGCTATTCAAGCCATCCGTAGTATGGGAAGGGGACACCAGTAACAATAATTCGGACCCGGCCAAAATACCCGATACCGAACACTTTGAGACAATCGGAGGCTCCGCCACCGAAATGACACCTTCGGCCCACGTAATAATGGCCATCATAGCCCCGTGGACAGAACCATTCATGGCCTACCTAACTAGGCAGGAACTTCCGAAGGACCAAAATGAGGCACGCTGCATAGTGCGGCGATCTAAGGCCTACAGGGTCCATGAGGGAGAATTTTATATAAAAAGCACTACCGGAGTCCTTCAAGGGTGTATCTCCGAAGAGGAAGGACGGAACCTTTTGGCAGAAATTCACGCCGGACTCGGCGGTCACCATGCTGCAGCCAGGGCTCTTGTCAGCAAGGCCTTCCGTACAAGATTCTATTGGCCAACGGCCCGGGCAGATGCACATGACTTGGTCCAACGTTGCGCCGGTTGCCAGCTCGTTGCAAATCAAAGCCACATGCCACCCACCACCCTCCAAACAATCCCCATTACGTGGCCCTTCGCGGTCTGGGGGCTTGACATGGTTAGACCCCTTAAAGGGGGGAACCCACAAGAAAAAATACTTACTGGTCATGGTGGATAAATTCACCAAATGGATAGAGGCCAAACCTGTTAAAACAGCCGAATCCGGACCGGTGATAGACTTCATATCTGGGGTCATACACCGTTATGGCGTCCCTCACAGCATCACCACTGACAACGGCACGAACTTTACTGCCGATGAGGTAAAACTCTGGTGCAGCAAAATGGGCATCAGGCTCGATTATGCTTCGGTCTATCACCCACAAACCAACGGTCAAGTGGAGCGCGCGAACGGTCTTATAATGAGCGGCATTAAACCCAGGCTAGTGCGGTCCTTAACGGAGTCTAACACGCACTGCGTAGAGGAGCTCGACTCCGTACTCTGGGGGCTGCGGACCACGCCGAACCGTAGTACCGGATATACACCCTTCTTTATGGTGTACGACGCAGAGGCAGTCTTGCCCTGTGACATAATTCATGACTCACCTCGAGTGCGCATGTACGAAGAAAGAGAAGCCGAGCTTGATCGGCAGGACAGTCTGGACACCTTGGAGGAGGAGCGCGACGTGGCAAAAGCCTGTTCCGCATTTTATTAGCAACAGGCTCACAGATACCAAAGCAGAGAAGTACGGGCCAAAACTTATAATGTTGGCGAACTAGTTCTACGTCTGCCGGATAAGAAAAATAACAAGCTCGAGCCCAAATGGGAAGGTCCCTTCATTATTGACCAAGTTCTGACCGGTGGAGCGTACCGACTGCGGGATGCATCGACTAATCGACTCGAGCCGAACCCATGGAACGCGGCCAGGCTCCAAAGATTCTATGCCTAGCGCTGGACCCTGTGTTCGTCCCCTTCCTCTGTCCATTTTTTATACATTATCTGTCTTGTTTTTCTTTCTTTCTTTTATTCTTTCCCCAGGCCTTCAAAGGCCAACTTGCGCCTCGTTTGCACATTACAGATGTGCTAGCCGCACTCATCATACCTGGGGGCTTCTTTCACAAAAGCTTGATTATTTATTTGGGCCTCGTGCCCCGCACATGTGTTATGCTTCCACATGTAACTTTTTCGCCATTATATGCATGGATATGACTTAAGTTTTGGCCAAGCTGGGTTGCCTGGCTCTTGTATTTATGCCCTACGTTCCCGTTAATTCGGCTAGGGCATAAGGGGAGCACCTCTGCGATTGTTACTGCCGGGTCAGCCGGATGTGTACCTCAGACTGGGTGAAGCCGAAAGCTAGCGTTCTTAAGGGAATATTCGGTTGGCGAACAAAAGATGATTTTTATTTATTTTCCATATCTTCCCCAGATGTTTTTTTCCTGCGTTTCCTATCGCAGTCCGGACATGCACTTTAGGGCATGCTTACCCAGGGAAAGGAACCCTTAACGGAACTATTCTCCCTGGAAGATGTTTCTTACTACCCATGTAATATAACATAACTAGTTGGGCACTTGTCTGTTCAAACACCAATGACCCCTACGCCTGATCTCCACGCATACCTCGGTTCTTATATAACTGAGCGGGTATTCGGATACACTCCGGACTATCGGGTCCCGAGGTTGAAGCGAAAAGGTCCGCCATGACAAATGATCTACAATCCGGCTAGAAGGCATTATACATGTCACTTTAATTACATAGTCATGCAGACTGACTAAATTCCTCCTCTATACCATCCAACAGGTGGTCTAGCCTACAATCCTGTTGGGAATACTTTGCGGCTAATTCTACTTGCCCATAAACTAAGCTAACGGGGATCTCTTTTCCGTCGGGCCCCACAGGTCTGACCTTGGCCATGTGATTTGGGTCAGCCTTGGTGTACCGCGTCTTCACCATGGCCCAGGCTTCTCGGGCACCTTGTCGGCAGGCCGATATCTTCCATAATCGGAAGCGCCGCCGTGCTCCCTTGAGCTTCTCCGTAAGCTCTGAACGCCTTCTGGCAGGGAGGCGGATGGCCACAAGGCCTGGGCAACACCGTCAGCATACCTACAGACATAACGCTGTTAGTCGGCTTCTTCGCCGAACTCCTTCAAAAGGATTCGTTCAAGCACTTACTAAAAATGCTGGGCCGAAGCCGCTTTTTCTCCTTCTCGGAGTCTGCAAGCTGGGCTCGAACGTCTTTTAGTTCCACGCTCAGCTTGACATTGGCGTCTAGGAGATTGTTTTTCTCCCGCCTAACCTCAGTGAGCATGCGTTTGCCAGCCTCTAGCTATCGCACGACATGCTGGTCCTCCGGATTTTCTCCGGATTCATCTGCAAAATCTATTGTTAGATCTGCAGCCACGCCGCACACTATATGGTAACCATCATTCTTTAAAGTAAATGTTACCAGCGGGATGCTTTTTCGGTTCCTGCAATGCGGCAAAAGCGGCCCGCAGTTGGGTCTTGCATTCCTACAGCTCCTGGGACAGCCTAGTATTCTTCTCTGTAAGAACCTGCACAATAAAGATGATCCTTAAATTAGTTCTGCTAACTGTTTCAAGTCTCAGGGGCTACTGATACATATAAATCGCCAGATTTACTCACCCATACATCCTTTACATACTGATCTGTGGCTCTGGCTAGACCATCTTGAGCAGCACGGAGGTATGCCTCTCCGGAATTAAAGGCATCAAATGCCTCTGGTGAGAAACAAGCATCATGGAGTACAGCCCGGCGGCGCCTATGATTCATGGCGCTTTCCACTTCTGAGTTAGTAGCGGATAATCTATCCGCATCCTCTGTAGGGGGATTATCCGGCGCCTGCCCCATATCGGCTTCCACCTCTATGTCCGGTCCTGGCGCCCGACTGGTGGAGGCGTGATCAGCAACATCGCCGGACATATTCCGGCGAGCGTTTTTTCTATTAAAGAAACACGGGCGTCATTACATTTTGAGAAAGACGACAACCACGGAGCGGGGTTTTTATACCTTTGTGTCGGCGTCTCCGTCCTGACCGCCTTCCTTTTTGGCCTACCCAGCCACGGCGCCTCTTGTTGGCGAGTTGCTGCGGGTTCGGCAGGGCGTCCCGAATTCCTTCCCTGTAAAAAATGCCATGTGTATATGGTGGGTGAAGTGTCTAAAAGGGGATCCTAGTTTTTGGAGTTGGGATTTTTGGTTTTTCTTACGTGCGATGCAGGGAGCAGTCCAGGATAGTCGGCCGTAATGGCCACCATGGCGTCGTCACAGCTTAACTGACAGAACTTCCGGTCTATCAGCTCCACGAAGATAACCGGATCTTCTTCAAGTCCAGAGTCGAGGGCCCGGTCAGGGTCCTCCGGTTGTGGAGAGGGGCTATTGACCTCCTTTATGGCTTTTCGCAGTTCCTGCCGCAAACTGGCAAGGTGAATACTTACAACAAAGAATGCGGGAAAATGGAAGTAAGGGGATATAGCTTACCCAGCTTGGAGGATTGTACATGGAGAATCCATCTCGTGGCTTGATGCGGGTGAACTCCTCCTCCTCTCCCTTGAACAATTCGGACAGAACTTTTGCTAAAGCGGCAGCATCGCCCGGACCCTTACGCTCGTAGCGGGTGGCATCATCCGCCCCGTTGAAACACCACAAGGGGTGCCCATGGTATTGAAGTGGTTGCACTCTCCGCATTATGCAAATCGACATAACTTTGATTATTGTCAATCCTGATTGAGCCAGTGCTTTGATCCGGTTCATCAGATAGAGGACTTGTCTGTTGTCTTCCACCTGGGGGCTCCATGGGCGCCAACTTCGGCGCTTCTTCAGAGGAGCATTGTTGAACTCAGGAAGACCCCGCCGAACAGGGTCCAGAACGGGAACGTCCTCCATATAAAACCATTCTGAAGGCCGGTCTTCGGACGACTTCTTCGGGGTACCGGACAAGTA
This sequence comes from Triticum urartu, assembly GCF_003073215.2. Lineage (NCBI taxonomy): Eukaryota > Viridiplantae > Streptophyta > Magnoliopsida > Poales > Poaceae > Triticum > Triticum urartu. The sequence goes on from NC_053025.1 coordinate 287,644,595, forward strand.
TCCGGTATCCGCGATGCGCCATATTTCGGCTCCACCCACTTGATAAAGTGATCCCCTCTGTGTGCGAGGGACGAGGCAAAATAGCCTTTTCCACAGCTCGAAGTGAGCCTCGCAGCCCAGGAACAACTCGCAGAGAGCAACATAGCCAGCGATATGTAGAATGGAGGCAGGGGTGAAATTGTGTAATTGGAGGCCGTAAAACTACAGGAGCCCGCGGAGGAATGGATGAATTGGAAATCCGAGTCCCCTTAGTAAATAAGGAACAAAGCAGACCCGTTCCCCCATGGACGGACAGGGAAATCTCTCCGCTTGCTCCCCGCCATTGTAGGTGGCAAGCCCGGCTCGAACGGGCACTATATACACCGGAGGGAGAAATCCCTTGGTCTGCAGTTCGACCAATCGACTGTGTGGGACTGAACACCTCTCCCAATCACCGTGCTTTGGGCTACGGGGGCGGGAGGAGGAGCTGCGTAGGTCGGCCATGCTGGAATGGATCTTTCCGAAACACGCTCTAATGGATTCTCGCTGAGGGGAGGATGGTGTGGATCGGATCTAAGAATCCCTATCCCTTTAATAGACAATTTATTTATCTAGCTAGGGGGGCAAATATAAAAATTCCCTGGCACCTCGTATTCATTCGACGCATGGGAGATAGCCCTTATTGGGCACAGAAGCCAAGAGGTTCAACATTTATGGGGCCGGACACTGCTTACAAACACTTGGAAATTGGAGAAGAACCCGACTTGCAATGCCGAAGACAATACTGCGCGCCGGACTCATCATCATTGAAGCCTGGTTCGGGGGCTACTAAGGGAGTCCATGATTAGGTGGTATCCGGACAGCTGGATTATATCCTTCGGCCGGACTGTTGGACTATGAAGATACAAGATTGAAGACTTTGTCCCGTGTCCGGATGGGACTCTACTTGGCGTGGAAGGCAAGCTAGGCAATACGGATATGTATATCTCCTCCTTTGTAACTGACCTTGTGTAACAATAGCCCCCTCCGGTGTCTATATAAACTGGAGGGTTTAGGTCTGTAGAACAACAACAATCATACCATAGGCTAGCTTCTAGGGTTTAGCCTCTCCGATCTCGTGGTAGATCAACTCTTGTAATACCCATATCATCAAGAATAAATCAGGCAGGACATAGGGTTTTACCTCCATCAAGAGGGCCCGAACCTGGGTAAAACATCATGTCCCCTGCCTCCTGTTACCATCCGCCTAGACGCACAGTTCGGGACCCCCTACCCAAGATCTGTCGGTTTTGACACCGACAGAGTCGTTTATATAGGCAAAGGGGGCGAAGGGGTACATGGGATTCGGCCCAACACACACACGCATGTGGTGGTCCGGATGATCTGGACGGGCAGCCGGATGATCCGGGCTTCAGGGACCCAGATGATCCGGGAGGGGGTCTGGACGAGGCGAGTAGGCGGGCGGCGGCGTCGGCGACCCGGATGTCCGGAGGGTGGTCCGGATGTCCGGCTGGGGTCCGGATGATCCGGGGCATGTCCGGATGATCCGGCTTCGGGGTGCTGAATTGGGTGCTCTCGGGTCTCCACTTATCCAGATCATCCGGGCTGGGGTCCGGATCATCCGGGTTGTGTCCGGATCGTCCGAGACCTCGTCTGGATCGTCCGGCCAGCCTGGGACTTGGCTGATTTCTTCTCCATCTTCACGCATGTCTTCCGCTTCCGATCCTTCTTGCTCCTTAGCTTCTCCATGGCTAACTCCTTAGTACCTGAGTATGCATAATGTGTCTGTTTGAGTTAGTAGCCATGTCTCATGGGCATCGAAGTGGAATTGTGAGAGGAGAGATGTCACCTCGGTTTTGAGAGCTCTTGCACGTGCTCGTGTCATGGGTCTTCTAGGCACTTGGTGAGACGATGATAGGTCCATGGGGATGACCTTGGGATGCTCTGCATCATCTCCCCTCCCTTGGGAAAGATCCGACCTCGGATCAAATTCTTCATCACCATGGTATGGAGATAGATCGTTGACGTTGAAGATGTCGCTCACGGAGTACTTATCGCGTGGGATGTCGATCTTGTAGGCATTGTTGTAGTAGCGTGCAAGCACCTTGAATGGTCCATCAGCTCGTGGTAGAAGCTTGGACTTGCGCTCGTTGGGGAAAGGTCCTTGCGAAGGTGTATCCACACAAGATCTCCGACGTTGAATACCATGGGTTGCTTGTTGACGTTGAGCTTGGTCGCGAGGCATTGTACTTGGCGCTCGATGGTGTTCCGCGTATCTTCATGCATCGTCTTGAGATGTTTCACCCATTCACTCGTGTCCATATTGATGCGCTCTTGTAGTGGTAGTGGAAGAATGTCCAATGGGGACAACGGGTTGAATCCGTAGACGACCTCGAAGGGGGACTTGCCGGTAGTCGAGTGTCTTGATCGGTTGTAGGCGTACTCGGCGATAGGTAGACACTCCTCCCACTCCTTGATGTTCTTCTTGATGAGCACGCGAAGTAGAGCGGAGAGTGTGCGATTGGTGACCTCCGTTTGGCCGTCGGTTTGAGGATGGTAAGCCATGGAGAGAAGTGGCTTGATTCCGAGCTGGCGCATAGGGTCTTCCAAAAGTAACTCAAGAACTTGACATCGCGGTCCGAGACAATCGTCTTTGGCACTCCATGTAGTCGTAAGATTTCCCTACAAAAGAGATTGGCAACATGTGAAGCATCGTCTATCTTGTTGCGAGGAATGAAATGAGCCATTTTGGAGAATCGGTCCACAACAACAAACACGGAATCCTTTCCATTTCTAGTTCTAGGCAAACCAAGCACAAAATCCATGCTAATATCTTCCCATGGTTGATATGGAATTGGGAGAGGCATGTAAAGGCCATGAGATTGAGCTTTAGACTTAGCTTTGCGACATGTTGAGCATCGGTTGGTGAAGCTGTTGATGTCGCGGAACATCTTAGGTCAAAAGTAGTTCTTGGAGAGCGTAGCAAATGTCTTATCGCGTCCAAAATGTCCCATTAGTCCTCCTCCATGAGATTCTTGGAAAAGCAACAAACGAAGAGAAGACTCGGGGATGCATAGTTTGTTAGCTCTCATAAGATAACCATCTTTGATGTAATAGCGTTCCCAAGATGTATGCGTGAAACATTTAGCATAAGGAATTGCAAAAGTAGGCTCATGCACATACAAGTATTTTATGTGCTCAAAGCCAATGACATTCAATTCAAGTTCAGTAATAAGCATGCGTATACGGGAAAGCGCATCCGCCACAACATTGTCTTTGCCTTTGATATACTTGATGATATAAGGAAAAGACTCGATAAACTCACATCACTTAGCATGACGTTTGTTCAACTTGGTTTGACCCTTAAGGTACTTGAGCGTTTCATGGTCGGTATGGATGACATATTCATGGGGTCGAAGGTAATGTTCCCATTCACGCAAAACGCGGACTAAAGCATATAGCTCTTTGTCATAGATGGGGTAATTGAGTTGCGCTCCAGAGAGTTTCTCACTAAAGTAAGCTATGGGGCGCTTCTCTTGCGTTAACACACCTCCTATGCCATTGCCACTAGCATCGCAATGAATTTTAAAAGGTTTGTCAAAGTTTGGTAATGCAAGCACGGGAGCATGAGTAAGAAAATTCTGAAGCTCATTGAAAGCATTATCCTGGGATGGTCCCCAAACAAAAGGCGCATTTTTATTAGTCAAAGCATGCAAAGGTGAAGCAATAGTGCTAAAGTCCTTCACTAAACGACGGTAGAAACTGGCTAGACCAAGGAAGCTATGCACTTGTTGCAAGTTGGTTGGTTGGGGCCAAGTTTTAATAGCATTGATCTTAGAGTCATCAACATGAACACCCTTAGAGGACACAACAAAACCCAAGAAAACAAGCTTATCAACACCAAAAAGGCATTTTTCCATGTTAGCATATAGACGCTCTTTTCGAAGAGTTTGCAAAACGGTTCGAACATGGGTGACATGATCTTTGAGAGATTTGCTATAAACAAGGATATCGTCGAAGTAGACCACAACAAACTTACCAATGTAAGGGCGAAACACATAATTCATAAGACGCATGAAAGTACCGGGTGCTTCCGATAAACCCATAGGCATGACTAACCACTCATACAAACCAAACTTTGTTTTGGAAGCGGTCTTCCATTCATCACCCTCTTGTATGTGGATTTGTTAGTAACCACTTTTGAGATCGATTTTTGAGAAAATAGTGGCACCGCTAAGTTCATCTAGCATATCATCAAGGCGTGGAATGGGATACCTATAGCGAATGGTGATAGCATTGATAGGTCTACAATCGGAACACATGCGAAAGCTACCGTCTCTTTTTGGCACAAGAATGATCAGAACGGCACAAGGACTCAAACATTCATGCACATTCCATGGTCTATGAGATGTTTTACTTGCCTTTGCATTTCTTTGGTTTCTTCGGGGTTGACGCGGTATGGAGCTTTGTTCGGAAGTGCTGCTCCGGGGATGAGATCGATGTGGTGCTTGATGCCTCGTAGTGGAGGTAGACCCGGAGGTAGCTCGTCGGGGAAAACGTCTTGGAATTCCTGCAATAGAGAAGATAACACCAAAGGTAGATCATGAGAGGTGTTAGCTTTTGGTGCCTCGTCCTTGCACAAAAGGACATAGTGCATGACACTTGATGGGTTCTCATACACTTGTCTCATCTCGTGTTTGGTGGCAAAGAGGACTAAGTTCTTGTCATTCATCGTGGAGACACTTAATGTGGGCTTGTGGCGCTCACTCTCTTTTTGGTGGTTCGCTCTCTCACTATTTTCTCCAGGATGGGTGGCTTGCTTATCGGCGATCACTTGGCTTGGAGACATAGGACGTAGCACATACTCCTTCCCTTTAATTTTGAAGCTATAGTGGTTTGTACGCCCGTTGTGGATGACCCCTCGATCATATTGCCATGGTCGTCCAAGAAGTAGGTGGCAAACGGTCATCAGAAGGACATCACACTCCAAATTGTCTTCGTAAGCTCCTATTTTAAAGGAGACTTGTACTCTATGCTCGACTTGGATAGTGCCGGAGTCGCTTGGACATTGAACCTTGTAGGGGTGTGGGTGCTTCGTCTTAGGCAATTGGAGCTTGGAGCAAAGTTTTTCACTTGCTAAGTTATGGCAACTCCCTCCATTGATGATGACCTTGACGGACCTTCCATTGATACCGGCCTTGGTATGAAAGATATGGCATCTTTGGTCTTCTTCTTGTTGATGATGAAGAGTCAAGACCTTGGAGACAATCAGAGCGGGACTTGAATATTCGTCACGAAACAATTGATCCTCTTGATCTTCCTGCACTTGCCGGTGCATGGCCACTTGCTCAAGTGCTTCCATTTCACCTTCACTCATGGAGTCGTATGTACCATCATCATTGACGATCATGGTGCACTTGTTGGTATACTCAAAGGACTTGTGGCCTCGGCCGCCGCATGTGAAGCATTTGAAGGAACTTGTCTTGACGGTCTCATCGGTTGGGGTAGAGGATGATGAAGCTCTCAGTTTGAAGTTGCTTGTAGTAGGAGGATTACTTGAGGTTGTTGAAGCTTTCTTGTAACTTGACTTGTCGGTGTTGCTTGTAGAAGGCTTGGCTGATGTAGAAGGTGTTGTAGTTGTCGGATCATGGGTTCCAGCAAAACCCTTAAGGTTCGAACACTGGGGTGCGCGCGAAGATCCCCCCCCCCCCAACCGATCCACGTCCTAGCTTCGCTAAGATCTCAAGGGCTAACTCGATGAACTCGCAACACCAAGGACACAAGATTTATACTGGTTCGGGCCATCGTTGGGGTGTAATACCCTACTCCAGTGTGGTGTGGTGGATTGCCTCTTGGGCTCAGGATGAGTAGTACAATGGGAAGAACAGCCTCCTGAGGAGAGGTGTTCTTGTGCTTGGTGGACTTGTGGTTGTTCGGATCAATCCCCTTCTCCTATAGCTATGGTGGTGGCTTGGTCCTATTTATATAGGCCCTGGTCCTCTCCCCAAATATTGAGCGGGAAGGGAGCCAACAACGGCCAATTCGAAAGGGGACAGCTAGTACAGCTTATCCTGACAAAATCAGTCTTCGCCTGCAAAAGGCTCTGGTGGTGACGCCGCCTTGGGCTCCATGGTGACCTCCGTCTTGCCTTCCTGCTGGTCTTGGTCTCGTTGCACTGATATGGAAACCTTTGCTTGATGCCTCAGTACTCCGCGCCTGCGCTTGCTTCCTTATCACCAAAGAGGAAACAAGGACAATGTGAGCGCTGGCGCCCGCCTGGTCTTGATCGTCAGGGCTCATGTCATCGAAACCTCGCGAGGTTTGCCTTGCCTTGAACTCTCCGCCCCTGGTGAGCCAGCCTGGTGAGGCCGCTCCTAAGGAGGCCTTGTGTCATCCTCCCCGCGAGGCTTGGCCCCTCGTGAGGGTCTTGAAAGCTTGTTGGTGAAGATGGGTCATATGGGCCCGCTTGCAGCGCCACGCCGTGGGCCGCAGGCAGGCAAGTCTGGGGACCCCTGTTCCCAGAATGCCAACAGTAGCCCCTGGGCCCAAGGCGCGCTCGGGCTTGGCTTCGAGGCGAAGCCAAAGGGCAAGTGCGGAGCGCCGCGGGCCCCAATAGCCTACGACCTTGGTCGACGCATGGCGGTTGATTGGGTGTGGGCATCTCCGCTTCCCCATGCTGCCTCGGCAACTGCCCGACTGTCAAAAGGCTGGCGCAGACAGCACTTGCCTTCACTGCTTCCTTTCGCCTTGCTGCAGATCCCCTTTCTTGCGCCCTGCCTCTGAAATCTCTAGATCTACTCCCATCCTTTTTCGCATCAACGACCAATGGTGCCCCGGAGGGTCAAGCCCGCCTCGACACCGGCTTGGTATGAGCCAGCCCTCGACGCTCCCAACGTCTCGGGGAAGAACCTCGCCGCCACGCGCTTGCTGACGGCAGGGGAAAGCAACGAGAAGGGGAAGACCGGGCTTCGGGCAGGCTCCGACGTGTCGGAGCCCGAGGGAAGCACCTTCTTCCCCTTCTTTACGAGCAACATCGTCGCGGCGCTGGTTCCCCCCTTCTCTGACTTCTTCGAGGTCCTTGACCACTACGGACTACAGGCGCTACATCTTCATCCCAACTCTATCCTTCTCTTGTCGATCTTCGCCTACTACTGCGAGGCGTACCTCGGCGTGATGCCGTCTGTGGCTCTACCGCGCCACTTCTTCTTCCTCCGCATCAACAATGGCCATACCTCCGGGTGTGCCAATTTCATCGCGGCCGGTAAGGCCAACTCAATCTCAAAGACGGGGAAGAAAGCCGAAGGCTTGCGGAGCAAGTGGGCCATGATGGACGCTAAATGCATCCACCCGTGCTTGACGCTGCCGACGGAGATGCCCCAGTTCGACAAGGGGTGGTCTCGCATAAAGCTCACTGATGAGCGGGCGATGTTGGTGCTAGAGTAGAGAACGCCGACCTGAAGCCGGGCAACGCGAAGGCGGCAAAGGTGACAGGGGCCATGCTCCTAAGGAAATTCTTGATGCTGCGCATAGCCCCACTCCAGGCGTGTACGCGCCCCTGTGGGAGATTGGGAACGAAGAGGACAAGGTTCGCCTGAGCCCGAAAGCCTTGTTCGATGATGAGCTGGTTGTGGCTCTCTGCATACTGGTCGGGGACGACCAGGAGTACCCGCCAAATGTCTTCACTCCCTTGTTCCTCTGCAAGGACGGGGCGCTGGTCGTGGCTTCCAGGCCGACCTTTGACGGGCGCGAACTGGTGCCTCCAGCGCCCACCGGGGCCCCTGCGGCGCTGACGCCGGTGGAGCTGTCTTCTGGTGAGTCCCGCGGGGAGGAAGAGGAGGAGGAGGAAGACCTGGAGATGACCCCTGAAGGGATGGGGGAAACCTCCCCCTTGAGCAAAGATGACATCCTCCGCACCCTTCCTGACGACGACGAGGCTGACACCCGCCTGGAGAGTGAAGAGCCGCCCGCCATCCCGATGAGGGACCGATCGGCGTTGATCTCCCGGGACGCTGCTTCTGCTGCGATGCCGCCTGGAGCCGCTTTCGGCCCAACCGCCGCTCCTATTTCTTCTTCCGGAGCTGGCGCGCCTGCGCCTCAGGTCGAGAATCTCTCCGGCTTCAGGCTCACCAAGCAGAGCGTGGACTACGCTGTTGTGAACCAGTAAGTGCTTGAGCTTCATCTTGTTCTTGCTTATACTGCTGCCTCCTAACGTTCGTCCTTGTTTGACCAGGCCGCCGCCATCGGCCAAGAAGAGGAAGGAGGATGCAGCGCCCACGCCTAGGACTGCACCATCTGTAGAGGCCGTACCCCCTCCATGGAGAAAGGAAAGGACAGATCTCGTACCTCTCTGACCCTATCGCCCTCGTGAAGCCTGGGGGGGCATCGTCCGGAGGAGCCAGCCCCCGAGGCCCCGCTGGTTCCTGAAGTGCCGATGTCCGGTTCGGCTGCTGAGGTCCCGGAGGCTCAGGAGCCCTTGGTCTCCCAAGCCCTAGTGACGACGTCACCTTCTCCTCCTGCTGCGCCATTACTCCCAGGTTGTTCTACCTCCTCTGATGTCTTGAAGCGTTCCCTTTCAGAGATGACTCAGCTGCGGGAAGATCTCCTGGGCGCAGATCCGCGTCTGGTAGCCGGGCGCCTCGAGCTGGCCTCCGGCTGGCTTCAGTCTAACGCGGTAGTCCGAGCGGCGCTGAGCCAGACCGCGACGACCTCTGAGGAGGAGATGCGGGCCATCGCTCAAGCTGTGACCAATCACGAGGTGGCACTGAAGGACACCGAAGCCGCCCACGACTGCTGTCGGGCGCTGGAGGACGAGCTGAAGAGTCTGCATGATGAGCATGCAGAAGAAGCTCACGGCCTCCAAGCGAAGGAGGAGGAGATGAGGGCTCGGGAGGATGCCATCAAGAACTGTGACGCCGAGCTGGGGGAGTTGGCGAAGGCGCATGCCACTGAACGCAGCCCGCTGGAGGAGCTGGAGCGGAAGGTGGAGGTGAATGGGGTCGATCTTGACGCCAAGGCGAAGGTTCTGGCCGAGGACCACGCGGCCTTCGCGCTTCTGGAGAAGAGGTCTCGCGAGGCCCTGAAGTCACTCTATGAGAAGGGCTTGGAGAAGCCGTTGGCCACAAATGAGGACGGCCCCGCCCAGTTGCTTCCCTACTTGGTCGAGGCGCTTGAAGAAGTCGTGCGCGGCATCGGCCCCACGGTAGAGGCAGAGGCTTGCATCCATTCTTCAGCCGCGCTGACGCGCGTCTTCAGCCACCTCCATCTTCACGATCCTGCCGCCCGCCTTGACGAGCTGCTAGAGCCTGTGGACGAGGAGCGTTGTGTGGCTGCCACCACGGCCGTGAAGGGTCAGGTGTAAGCCCTGCTGGAAAAGTTCGACGCCTTCGCCCCCGCACCTTCGACCGGTGGTGCAGGTGAAGGCGACGCCGCCCAGGAGGGGGCACCTATTGCATGTGCCAGCGGTATCGAGGGATGACTGGCTTGTGGCTCCTTTCCTGTTGAAACTCCTGCAGCATGTAGCGTGCCTCGTGGAGGCATTTAAACTTGTGTTTGGTATTCGGAGAACAATATGTCTTGTAATATTTGCTTTGAGATTTTGCGATTTTCTTCCTATTTGCTTTATGTTCTACGTCGGCAGAGCCCGGCCCCGTGCATACCTCAACCGCCGTTGGACCGACCGGAGACCAGGACGGACCCAAGGAGTGAGGGGCTACGTGACCAGTTAGGCTCCTGAGTCGCGATGCTCAGGAGTCCCCCTTGACGCGCAAACAGCTTGTGGAAAGGAGATGCAATGGTTGGTCTTGTGTTCTACGTCAGCAGGGCCCGACCCCGCGCATACCTCAACCGTCGTTGGGCCGACCGGAGACCAGGATGGACCAAGCAGTGAGGGGCTACGTGGTCAGTTAGGCTCCCGAGTCGCGATGCTCAGGAGTCCCCCTTAATGTTCAAACGACCTTCATACCTTAGGTCCACTTGGGAGGGTGCGCGACAACCAGGCCTGAGGGACCTGGCGGGGTGGCGTACGCTTGAGCATGACCCGAGCGCAGCCCCCATTCCCAGCCCCCTCGCGTGGCTCTCCCGAGGGGAGGCGTTGCGTTGAGGCCAGACACCGAGCCCGGAGGCTCCCTGAGGTTGATACGGTCGTGAGGCCGCCCTCGGTTGTTTATCACCAGGATGGATCATGGCGCTTCCGCACTTTCATGGGCATAGCCGCTCCTCGGCAGTGTCGACTGCCAGCGCGGAGCATGGTGCTTCCATTGGTACGTGGGAGGGACTCCCTACTGCCGAGAGCCCCCAGGGCATGTACAGCCCCGCCCTGACACGTGGCTTGCACGGCAGGGCTAGACGAGGTGTGTCTGGGCACTCGTGAGCCAGCGCGAGACTCATGAGGCCCTACCTCAAGGCGGCTTGCGCCTGGTCTTGATTCTTGTTCACTGTGGTGGTCCTGCGAGGTGGTTACACAACCTGCGTCGAACGAATCTCCTGAGGTTATCGCGTGAGAAAGACGAGTACAAATGGCCCCAGGAGGTGACGTGAACGGGGCCGGCCTGCCAGACAGAGCTCGGCCGTTGGATTTATCGACGCCGCAGGGACGGGCCTGAGCACATACGCCGTGCCTAACCCTCTCACACGAAGGGTCATGAAGAAAGACGACCGGCGCGCGGCTCCCGCAATGGGCGACAATCAAGCAGGCGATAGTCATAGGTAGATTAAGCATGGAAAGCAAACTAGCTTATGTGTGAGACTTGTGCACAACCTATTAAGAAAAAATGCAACTTATTCTATCCCAAGTATGATATATGTATGGTGTTCTGATGATATGATCCAAGATGATCGGATATGACAATCTTAATGTTGTATGATGCTATGGTTATTGCTTAAAAGCTCTTTGCTTATCTTTCCCTTTTGCTTAAAAGCTTGTTTGGCTCTCTTTTTTGAGCTCTTCTCTCATGCAATGCTTCACGAACCAAGATAGCAATTGTGTATGTGATGACAACTTTGTGACACAAGAGATGATACCAAGAGATGCACCAAAGAGATGGTATGTATGCTATGGGAAGTATGATCACTAATGTGCAAAAGTCACGTTGCCGGCAATACTCAAAGGCTAGTCTCGATGGGTAAGCGACGCAAAAAGGTAAGGCTATGATGGTTATCAATGTAATGGCGAGGAGTGGACAAAGATGTCGTCGAAGTTACCATCCTTGCTTACGGTTGAGGGTGTCACGAAACCAAGATGAGGGTACCGTTGTTGATTATGAGTCCGTGGCGAAGATGAGTGGTGGTAGTGTCGATGTCGAAACGTTCCTAGTTAGCCTAAACACAATAGGAAATGATGAACCACAACTCAAAATCTCAAAACCAAATGCGTCAAAATTTGTCGGGGTTTGTAGTGGTCAAGTGGTGGTGGGGTTTGGTGTATCGAAGGGGTTTGCATAAGGTAAGTGGTGGAGGTGAAAGTGTGTATGTGGAGGCGTAGGTGGTGGTGGTAAAAAACTGCAGAAAATACAGTTCGAAAGAGATAGCCGGATGATCCGGGCCAGGAGTCGTATGATCCGGGCGGATCCGGATGATCCGGGACAAGGGTCGAATGATACGGGCAGGTCAAATGCGCTCAGGGATGGCTCGAGATGAACTCGAAAACGGAGACAAATTCGGGGATTTCGTGGATTTTGGATGGATTTCGAGGTGGAGATGGTGGGGAAAGGTAAGATCCACTTGCAACACAACAAATTTGTGGATCAAAACCAACAAAACTTTATCAAAACTCACAAATCACAAAAAATATATTATGGGGCTATTTTTTGGGGATTTTCGGATTAGGACGAAAAACTACAAAATCAAGCTAGAAAACGAAGAGGGGAGGCTCCAAAATCGTGATCAACGTGGCTCTAGATACCAAGATGATGTAGGGTGGAATCTAGATGGTCAATCTTTCACGAAAGGAGCAGATCCTGCAATGAACACGAAGAACACAAGGAGAAAACACGAGGGGAAACGTGAGGGGAAACACGAGAGAATCACTCCAACCAACAAGAACGATCACACATATGCTAGATCCTCAAACACATAAGAGATACATGATCCACGGTCAACTAAGGACGATACAAGTAACATGATCTTCTTCGTGAGGAGGTCTTGAGGTTCTTCCCGTGATGGGGTCTTGAATATGCTTGGGGGATCTTCTCCGAGGAGGCGCGGTCTCCGAGGAGAAGGTAACCAAGTGGATGAGCAAAGCTCTCACACAAATATGAGCTAATCCTTTGCTAACCCTAGAAAAGTGGTGGAGGAGTCGTTTATATAGGCAAAGGTGTGACGGGGTACATGGGCTTCGGCCCCACACGCACACGCAGGTGGTGGTCCGGATGATCCGGACGGGCAGCAGGATGATCCAGGCTTCAGGGACCCGGATGATCCGGGAGGGGGCCCGGACGAGGCGAGTAGGCGGGCGGCGTTGTCGGCGAGCCGGATATCCGGAGGGTGGTCCGAACGTCCGGCTGGAGTTCGGATGATCCGGGGCATGTCCGGATGATCCGGCTTTGGGGTGCTGAGTTGGGCGCTCTCAGGTCTCCACTTATCCGGATTGTCCGGGCTGGGGTCCGGATCGTCCGGGCTGTGTCCGGATCGTCCGGTACCTCGTCCGGATCATCCAGCCAGCCTGGGACTTGGCTGATTTCTTCTCCGTCTTCACGCATGTCTTTCGCTTCTGATCCTTCTTGCTCCTTAGCTTCTCCATGGCTAACTCCTTGGTACCTGAGTATGCATAATGTGTCCGTTTGAGGTAGTAGCCATGCAATGTGCGTCGAAGTGGAATTGTGAGAGGAGAGATGTCACCTCGGTTTCGAGAGCTCTTGCACGTGCTCGTGTCATGGGTCTTCTAGGCACTTGGTGAGTCGATGATAGGTCCATGGGGATGACCTTGGGATTCTCTGCATCATCTTTCATCCAACTAAAGCACATATATATTATTCTATTCCTTATAGCCTGCTTAAACTACCCACAGTGGGAGTAACATATATTGGTAGTAACATCACATGTATCTAGATAAAATAGATGATGTGGCAAGCAATAAATGAAGAAAGAGAGAAAAGTGGTAACATAGCTAGTTACTAGTAGTATGAGTAATTAACATCACACATCTCAAGGCAAGATGAGTCTATAGCCTAATAAATGAAGTGTTGCATGTTACTACACATATGTTACTCCCCACTATAGAGGTAGTAACATAGACTAGTAACATTCTATGTTACTACCCGTTGTGGCTAGTCTTATGTCACTCTATTGTACTTGCTCTAATGCATAATATCATAGCGTACCTAGTATCATATGTAGTACTTTATTTATATTATCATGCATGACACGTAGTAGCATAGCATTTATTATGATACGGTTTCATGATATGATACTTAACCCTCTCTTTCTTCATTTAATTAATTCTATGATAGCTCGTCAAAATTGCCTAGTTGGCATGCATGATACTAGCTATGATACCCCCTTACTATCAGCCTAGCAAAGAATGTGTACAGATCATTTTTGCGTCGCTTCGTGAGTTTTCATTTGTTTGTTCGAGAGGCGGGGATAAGTTTCAAACATTTCGGCCGCGAGGTGCGGCCCCTGGCGTATGCCTAGTTGGTATTTTAATTATAGGAAATTCAGATTGAGTTCGGACATCATCAATATCGATGTGTGTGCTCTCACGATCCCGTGGAAAAGAATTGGTAAAGTTTGGGACAAGTTTTGATGACCGCTCCTTCCAAACCGGAGCATCTCACATGAAGGATCATGGTTTTCCAAAAGGAGACGTGTCAATTCAAACTCCTGTGACCGGTGACTTCATCGTTTGGCCTCATAAAAATTTCCACGGTACGCAATCACCATTATACCACGAGTTTGATTTTCTGGCGCATTTCATGTATTGTTAGCTATTTAAGACATTTTTTGAGATTAACGTGCATTTTGTGCATAAAAATAAATACAACCGGAACTGCATGTGCTGTCGAAAGGGATGAGGATCGTCGTTCGATCTGGGAGCATCCAATGGTGCAGACGTACGATTAGTGGGGTTTGGGTTCTAGCCAATCAGAAAGCATGACTCATATCATGGGCGGGGTGGCAGGGTTTGGTCGGCACACGGCTTTCATCAACGAACCGTGTGCTATTCGCAAACCAGATTGCATATTTTTGTTCACACATATTGTAGTGAGATCAATTGAGTGTGCTACCTCTATGATATTATAATAATAATAATAATAATAATAATAACAAAAAACAGTTCATATTCATTGCCTGAGCTGATAGCATATCGAGTTCAACATATTAACGGTTCTTACATCAACAGAAAACTAGGCATAACTCACAAATTTAGTACACGCGACAGTTCTAAATTGAACGAATTAAGTTGCAAGGTAGGCATAAAGACTAGTCTTATGACTTAATTCCCATGTATATGGGGGAACTGGGATCATTAAGTTGACCCCGAATGAACTTGGGGTTTTTGATGATTTTACGCTGCTCTGTTACACGGGTGCATGATCCCTTGGCTGGCAACTCATCAAGTTCATCGTACTCATCCTCATCAGCAACATCATCGACACCCAGTACCCTTCTCTTCCCATGCATCGCTAAATGACAGTTATTATGCAAGGGGTCTTCCACAAAGAATACCTGGGTAGCATCGCTGGCAAGAATGAATGGGTCCGCGTGATATGCCATCGTTGTCCTGTTAACACAGGTCTTCCTGTACTCATCAATCCTTACCTAACCAAGAGGGATCCATGTGCACCTGAATAATGCCACCTTGACTTGATGGTTCCATAGTATACCCTTTTATCAGCTTCATTTATAGTCATGCATTCTATTCGAACAGAGTTGTTCTGATATGAGGTATTCTGATCATGGTCCTCAGTGTAGAATGTGTATCCATTTATGTCATATGCTTGGTACGTCAACACCGTAGGTGATGGCTTTTGTGCCAACCACGTAGCAATGTCATCGCTGGATCCTTGTGCCAAACGATTCTTCAGCCATTCGGCGTAGTTCTTAGTGTGCTCGTTCATCTCCACATCTGATGAAGGCACCATTGGTAAGAAGGTTTGGCGTATCTCCGCCAAGTGTTCTTCGGCATAAGCGATGAGAACTGCGCTGTTAAGCAGTACCGTCAAATGGGCTTTCTCTGCCAATTCTCCGGGTGCAGCCATTTGTGTGCCAGCAAGGACCGGCTTAACTTTCAGCCTTCCCTCGTGGCGAGAGAGGGGAAAACCTATAGGTCTTTGTTTCATGTATTCGGTGCAAAACTCAACCACCTCCTTTGCGGTATAACCTTGTAGGATGGTTGCCTCTGGATGGTTTCGGTTCCGACAAAAGCGCTTCCGTATTCCCATGAACCACTTGAAGGGATACATGTTACGAAGAAACACAGGACCACAATACTTTATCTCGTCGAGAAGGTGCATAGTGAGATGGACCATGACATCAAAGAATGACGGTGGGAAAAACATCTCTAGGTTGGAAAATATTCTTGCAAAATCATCTTGCATATGATCCAACTCTTCAGGATTTACAACTTTCTGCCATAGTTGGTTGAAGAAATCACAGAGGTCAATGAGTGTGTTTCTTATATCGTTGTCCGTCAGATTCCTGATGGCCACCGGGAGGATTTGTGTCAACATTACGTGGCAATCATGTGACTTCATGTGTCCCAATTTCATTTTACCTGAGCTCACATCCACGAGACTTCTGATGTTTGTGCAGTAGGAAGCGGGTGTCTTAACTGACAACAAATATGTGAAGAACTGTGTTGCTTCTTTTGTATTGAAATTGTAACTCTGGCGAGCTTTTATGAATTTGTCATTATCTTCTGCTTCACTCTTGCATTTTGATTCATCAGCAAGCATACCGAGCCGTGAACCGTCACCATCCTTTCTTTTACCTTTAATCTTGAGCAGAGTAGCAAGAATGCTTTCACATACGTTCTTCTCTATGTGCATGACATCGATGCAGTGATGTACACATAGAATCTCCCTGTAAGGTAATTTCCAGAACACCGATTTCTTCTTAAACACTTGACCCTTGGGTGTTTGTTTCACTGTCAAAGGGTGGTTCTTGCCAAGCACAACATTAATTTTTTTAGCCATGTTGTGGACCACCTCCCATCATAGGGTCTTGGGCCCGCCCCTGCCTCTGCCGTGATAGAGGCGAAGGGTTTGGATGCTTCGATGAGATGGTGGCTATCGTTTTCTGTAAGACTCGACCTTGACGATCCAACTACGAACGTGCCAGACGTCGCGCCTTAGCAATCACTAAACCAACTTCCGAGAGGTTATTGACCACGCCGAAACACGATCAACCTGACCACGAGGGTCTGTTTCCTGCGAGCAAATGAAGAACAAGCAAGAAACTGAGATTGCAATCTGGATATTGTGAATGTAAGATGAAAGCTTTATTCATGAAGGTGGGGTTCTGTGACGTCTTTGTCTGGTCGTTGAACACAAATGAAGTACGCGAAGTTGCAGCTATGGCGAACTTTTAATCTAAACAAAACCCAAAGTCTAAACGATGCCATAAGGGCTGTATATATGGAGGAGAGAGGCAGGAATTTCGTGGCCCTTGGAGGAGGGGTCCGAAACCAACCCTAACTCTTGTTTCCCCCACACATATAGATTCTAAAAACAGCCTATAATCCAGTATTTTGAAATTACATGGGCCTGGCCCAAAAATAAGGTGACGCAGCACCTAGAATAGCCTCTGGACGAAATTTATGAAGTGGCATCTTGTATATTTCGTCCAAGGCTTCATGCACTCATTATGGTGGCTTCAAAGCCTTGGAATCATCACTTATAACTCCGTTCTTCTTCCCCTTGCACATGGCATCATCTCCATGCTTGAACTTGCTCCAAGGTTCATCTTTCTTGTCCAAGCTAGGCCCTTCATTTGTAAGCAAAACAAATGTATCCAATTTAGGCAGCATCATATTCTCATGAACATTAGAATCGTTACCAAGAAACGGAAGTACCTGGTAATTCAATTGGCATGCGCGAGCTCTAGTAATTGGTCCAGTATGTATAGCAGCAGGGGCTGTGGGTGTAACAATGGTATTGATGTCCTCATCATCCTCCCCTTCTTGAAATGAAGTTGTCCTTGACTGAAGCTCATCTTCCTCACCCAAATAACGCTTCAAATCTGCAATGTTAAAAGTGGGACTAACCCCAAAATCTGCAGGCAGCTCAAGGTTATATGAATTATCATTTATTTTCTCTAACACCTTAAAAGGACCATTAGCACGTGGCATTAGTTTTCATTTCCGCAAATTAGTAAATCTATCCTTATGCAAATGTAACCAAACAAGATCTCCAGGTGCAAACACAACCTGTTTTCCACCCTTATCTCCAGCAAGTTTATATTTAGCATTCATACGCTCAATGTTTTCCTTAGTTAACTCATGCATTTTTAAAATCAATTCAGCACGTTCTTTAGCATCAAAATTAACCTTCTCCAAAGATGGAAGAGGCAACAAATCAATAGGTTCACGAGGTAGGAAACCATACACAATTTCAAAAGGGCACATCTTAGTAGTAGAATGCAATGAACGATTATAAGCAAATTCAATATGAGGCAAGCATTCTTCCCACGTTTTCTTATTATTCTTCAAGACAGCCCTAAGCATAGTAGACAATGTTCTATTGACTACTTCAGTTTGTCCATCAGTTTGGGGGTGACAAGTAGTACTAAAAAGTAGTTTAGTCCCCAACTTAGCCCATAAACATCTCCAAAAGTGGCTAAGAAATTTAGTATCACGATCTGAAACAATAGTATTTGGCACACCATGCAAGCGAATAATTTCACAAAAGAACAAATCAGCAACATTAACAGCATCATCGCTTTTATGACATGGTATAAAGTGTGCCATTTTTGAGAATCTATCCACGACAACAAACATGCTATCCCTCCCTTCTTTGTTCGAGGTAAACCGAAAACAAAGTCCATAGATATATGCTCCCAAGGAACACTAGGTACAGGCAAAGGCATATATAAACCATAAGGATTGACTCGTGACTTAGCTTTTTGACATGTAGTGCAACGGGCAACAAAACTCTCAACATCCCATCTCATCTTTGGCCGAAAGAAATGTGTAGCAAGTACTACCTCCGTCTTCTTCACGCCAAAGTGTCCCATTAATCCTCCTCCATGCGCCTCCTGCAATAGTAAAAGACGAACAGGGCTAGCTAGAATGCATAGCTTGTTAGCACGGAACACAAATCCATCATTAACGACGAACTTGTTCCATGTTCTTCCTTCTTTACAATTCTGCATTACATCTTTAAAATCAGCATCATGCACATATTGATCTTTGATGGTCTCCAAACCAAATATTTTGAAGTCAAGTTGTGAAAGCATAGTATAGCAACGAGACAATGCATCAGCAATAACATTTTCTTTACCCTTCTTGTGTTTAATGACATAAGGGAAATTCTCAATGAATTCAACCCATTTAGCATGTCTACGATTCAGTTTAGCTTGACTTTTAATATGTTTCAATGATTCATGATCAGAATGTATAACAAATTCTTTAGGCCATATAGTTCTTTATCATAAGTAGAATAATTCAGACTAGTCCCACTCAATTTGTCAGAAAAGTATGCAACAGGTTTGCCATCTTGTAATAACACACCTCCTAATCCAATTCCACTAGCATCACATTCAGGCTCAAAAGTCTTATTAAAATTAGGAAGTTGGACTAAAGGAGCATGTGTCAACTTATCTTTCAATATCGTGAAGGCTTCTTCTTGTGCGGTACCCCAAACAAAAGGTACGTCCTTCTTTGTAAGCTCATTGAGAGGTGCAACAATGGTGCTGAAATCTCTCACAAAATGCATATAGAATCTAGCGAGGCCAAGAAAACTCCTCACTTGTGTGACCGTTTTGGGCTATGGCAAACTCTCAATAGCTCCAATCTTGGCTTTATCAACTTCAATTCCCTGTGGAGTAACAACATAGCCAAGAAAAGATACTCGGTCCGTGTAGAAGGTGCACTTCCCAAGGTTACCAAACAAACGTGCATCTCGCAGAGCAATAAAAATAGCACGTAAATGTTCCAAATGTTCCTCCAAAGATCTGCTATAAATCAGTATATCATCAAAATATACTACCACAAATCGTCCAATGAAAGCACGTAAAACTTTGTTCATTAATCTCATGAAAGTAGTAGGTGCATTAGTTAACCCAAAAGGCATGACTAACCACTCATATAATCCAAACTTAGTTTTAAATGTTGTTTTCCATTCATCTCCCAATTTCATACTAATTTGATGGTATCCACTACGCAAATCAACTTTGGAGAATATTATAGAGCCACTCAATTCATCAAGCATGTCATCTAGCCTAGGAATAGGATGGCGATAACGAATAGTAATATTATTATTGCCTCTAAAATCAACACACAAACGTGACGTACCATCCTTTTTTGGCAATAGTATAACAGGAACAGCACAAGGACTAAGAGATTCGCGTATATAACCTTTGTCGAGCAGCTCCCGTACTTGACGCATAATCTCCTTCGTCTCCTCTGGATTGGTACAGTATGGCGCACGGTTAGGCAGCGAAGCACCGGGAATTAAGTCAATCTGATGCTCAATCCCTCGAATAGGTGGTAATCCCGGTGGCACATCTTGTGTAAAGACGTCAGCGAACTCTTGCAAAATGTTAGTGACAGCAGGAGGCAAAGAGGAAGGTACATCCTCGAAAGAAAATAACGCCTCTTTGCACACAGAAGCATAACAAACAGATTTGCTGAAATCTAGATCATCAATATCAGATTTGGTGGCAAGTAAACATGGACTTTTCAATTTAATTTCAGAAGCAACACTAGATGGTTTATTATTAGGCTTCATTTGTTGCTCAAATTATTTTGCCACAATCTGATTTTCACTCTTATATTTCTCCTGTTTTGCTTTATTAGCTCCATTAATATCGTCTTTCGAAATAGAATCATGAGTCATAGGAAGCAAAGTAATATTTTTGTCCTTATGAACAAGAGTATACTGATTGTTTCTACCATGGTGTACATAATTTTTATCAAATTGCCATGGTCTACCAAGTAATAAGGAACATGCTTGCATAGGTACCACATCACAATCAACATAATCAACATATGTAGATATACTAAAATGCACACGAACAGTACGTGTTACCTTAACCTTGGCGCTGTTGTTGAACCATTGGATGTATTAAGGATGTGGATGTGGTCTTGTGGTGAGAGATAGCTTCTCAACTATCTCCATGCTAGCCAAGTTGTTGCGCCTCCCTCCATCTATGATGACGCAAACAGAACGTTCCTTCACAACTCCCTTTGTATGGAACAAATTATGCCTCTGATTTTGCTCAGCTTGTGTAACCTGTACACTCAAAACACGTTGAGCAACTAAACATTCATACCTGTCAGCATCTTCAGCAGCCATGTATTGCGTCTCATGATCAGAACCATCTCCACCATGTTCTTTACTTGTAATAAGAGCCAAAGTCTCCTCATCATAGTCACTAGCGGACCCATACCCACCATCCACAATAACAATCATCACACGCTTAGATGGGCATTGTCTCGCATAATGACCTCCACCCTTGCAACAATGACAAATAATATCATCTGTTTGCCATGTTGATGCCATGGATGAAGAATAGCTCTGTGCAGGCCTAGAAGGTGTGCTCTTGGTAGATAGTGATGGTTGTGCCTGCTTTCTTTTATCATGGTTGGCGGTGGCAGCTGATGGAGGCGCCGGTGCAGCAGAACGTGTGGAAATAGAGGATGTGCGCGGTGTGCATGATGAAGGTTGACCTGCAGAAAAGTTAGTTCGCACCAATGCCTGTCGATCCTGCACTTCATGTTTAGCTTTGCAAGCAAGATGGAATAAACGAGTGATACTATCATATTCCTTATACTCTAGAATGGTCTGAATCTCTTTATTCAATCCACCCATAAAACATGCAAGCATAGCTTCATTATCCACAACAATACCACATCTAATCATACCAGTTTGTAATTTCTGATAATATTCTTCTTTAGAATTTTTTCCTTGTCTCAAACACTGCAATTTTTGAAGCAATTCACGTTGATACTATGGTGGAACCCAGCGAGTACGCATAGCATTTTTCAAAGTAGCCCAAGTAGCTGGAATAGGATATAATCTACAATGTTCAGACCACCAAACACATGCAAAACTAGTGAAAGCACAAACAGCAGCAGGAACACATGTCTCCTTGGGATATTGTAAACATGTAAAACGTTGTTCAGTTTCTAACTCCCAAGTAAGATATATATCAGGAACATATCTACCCTCAAATGGTGGAATATTCAATTTCAGTTTAGGAAGATGGTCATGAGCTCGTACCTCAGGTGGTGGTGCAGCCCTACCGTTGTGATGATATGCATGAGGACGACCTAGTGGTGGTGGTGCTGGTGGTTGCACGTAGTTCTGATTTTGATCAACCTCATCCTCGTAATGGTCCTCCACCTCTGCGGTAGCAGCAGGAGCTACAAAAGCATCAACAGCGGCACCCGAATTTTGACTAGGCTCAATGGGAACGCACAGTGCTTGTCCTACTTGATTTGGAAGGCAGCGTTGTTGTTGTTGTAGAGGTGCGACAGGTGCAGCCGGTGGTGGTGGTGGAAAACGCGAAAGCAATTCAGTAAACTAGTTATCGAGCTTTGTTTCGAACGTCTTCTCCATGTCGTCTATCTTCTCCATGGCCTCTTCAAATCTGTTTAGCACATCTTGCACCTGTCCACTCATCATTTGCTGAAACTTATCATGAAGCTCCTTGTTTGTCAAGTTCTCCCAGTCAATCTCATCGGCTTGTGATCCTGCCATGGTTAGCAGCAATAGAAACACACAAGAATATGATCCTATAGACTACTAACAAGTGGTGGCGGTGGGTGTCACAAATCCGTCAAGCAAATCTCAAATTATTACCAGTTCTTACCCAGCAGCAGGCGGTGATCGGCAACCGTTGTAGTCAAAACTCTCAAAGCTTGGATAGAGCGATACCAGGGAGAGTCAAGCGCACGATGTAGATGTATGTGGAGCTAGTAAGGCTTATAATATGGTAGCAAAAAGGGTCAACAATAATCAATTCAGAGATGCAAAGTTGAATAAATGCTCAACGACGGTATTGTGTTGGTCCTACGCTAGACCATACTAGAGACGCGATCCTAGAACACGAACAAAATCACGGCACGGCATGTAAACAAGGGAGGAGAACTCTCTATTTTGTTTTCCTTTTTTCACTTTTTTGCACTTTTTCTCTCTTTTTTTTGCTTCGCAACAATTTTTTTCGAAAAATTCTTCAAATGGTCTGAAAACTGCCTAGCCAGAATTTTCCAGACTTTGAAACTAGAACTATTTTTCTACTACGGGTAACACGGAAGTTCGGGAATCCTACTTTGTCATGACTCGGAGTATGGTGTGATCTAGAAATCGAAAACAAAGCAACAAATACTAGAATCGGACTAGGACTCGTGGCAGAGATGAAACCAGAGGAAACTCGGACTGCTGGCGGGTATATGTAGGGCGATGGAACACGGACTGGTGGCAAATCTGTGATGGAGGTGGACTCAGATAATCGTGATGGAGGTGGATATGTGGTATATGGAAGCAGTGATGACGATGGCGGTATATGGCAGCGGTGATGGTGATGGTGGTATATGGCAGCGGTGATGACGATGGTAGTATATGGCAGCGGTGACGATGATGGTGGTATATGGCAGCAGTGATGATGATGATGCGGCGGCGGCGGCGTGACAACTTGTGGACAGAACTGAAAACTCTAAAGGACTGGACACTAATACCAGCAACTAGACACGACGATGCAACCGCAAATTCAACAATGCAAAACCCTAAAAAGATTATGCAAAGGCTCAGATTGGTTCGGATATGATGAACTAACCCTAATTTTTTCTGGCTTTTTTGTGGACTATAGGTATGAAGAATAGACTTGATCTAAACTATGAAAAACTGTAAAATCTCACCGAGCAACCTGGAAATCTGATACCACTGGATAGAGGCGAAGGTGTCCCGATGTTTCAATGAGATGGTGGCTATCGTTTTCTGTGGGAGTCAACCTTGACGATCACACTACGAACGTGCGAGACGTCGCGCCTTAGCAATCGCTAAACCAACTTCCGAGGGGTTATTGACCATGCCGAAGCATGATCAACCTGACCACGAGGGTCTGTTTCCTACGAGAAAATGAAGAACAAGCAAGAAACTAAGATTGCAATCTGGATATTGCGAATATAAGATGAAAGATTTGTTGATGAAGGTCGGGTTCTGTGACGTCTTTGTCTAGTCATTGAACAAAAACGAAGTATGTGAAGTTGCATCTATGGAAAAATTTTAATCTAAACAAAACCCGAAGTCTAAACGATGCCCTAAGGGCTGTATATATGGAGGAGAGAGGGGGGGATTTCGTGGCCCTTGGAGGAGGGGTCTGAAACCAACCCTAACTCTTGTTTCCCCACACATACGGACTCTAAAAGCAGCCTATAATCAAGTATTTTCGAAATTACATGGGCCTGGCCCAAAAATAAGGTGAAGCAGCACCTAGAATAGCCTCTGGACGAAATTTATGAAGTGGCATCTTGTATATTTCGTCCAAGGCTTCATGCACTCATTATGGTGGCTTCAAAGCCCTGGAATCATCACTTATAACTCTGTTCTTGTTCCCCTTGCGCATGCCATCATCTCCATGCTTGAACTTGCTCCAAGGTTCATCTTTATTGTCAAAGCTAGCCCCTTCATTTTTAAGCAAAACAAATGTATCCAATTTAGGCAGCATCATATTCTCATGAACATTAGAATCGTTCCCAAGAAACGAAAGTACCTGGTAATTCAATTGGCATGCGCGAGCTCTAGTAATTGGTCCATTATGTATAGCAGCAGGGGTTGTGGGTGTAACAATGGTATTGATGTCCTCATTGTGTTGTACCATCAAATTCAGCTTTCATCTTTCGGTATGGGTGATTTTTCTGTGAGAACCTACGATGATGCAAATACACTGTTTTGCGCGAGTTGGGAAGTCTTCTGCTAGTTGTCCTATCCATGCATGTGACACACCCGACATCTCCCTTTGTTTTCTGCCCTGATGTGTTGCCTAATGTTGGCATATCTTGAATGGTGTGCACCAGCATCGCATGTAGATCAAAAATCTCCTTTCTGTAAGCATCT
The DNA here is from genome assembly GCF_003073215.2 of Triticum urartu. Classification (NCBI taxonomy): domain Eukaryota; kingdom Viridiplantae; phylum Streptophyta; class Magnoliopsida; order Poales; family Poaceae; genus Triticum; species Triticum urartu. The sequence goes on from NC_053025.1 coordinate 287,668,789, forward strand.
ATACATTTTACAGCAGGCGCATCTATCCACACTGTCAGTAGTTCTTCTACCAGTAGCTGAAAGTAAATGTCGATGTCATTTCTAGGTTGCTTCGGGCCTTGGATAATCATTGACATCATAATGTATTTTTTTTCTTCATACACAACCAAGGAGCTAGGTTATATATGCACAGAAGCACCGGCCATGTGCTGTGATTGGTGCTCATATCGCCAAAAGGATTCATCCCGTTAGTACACTCCCCGAGCCTTATACTTCTCAGATCCTTGGCAAATGTTTCAAACTTTTTGTTGATTAATTCCCACTGAGCCCCATCTTTCGGGTGCCTCATAAACCTATCCGCAATTCGCTCATCATGATGCCACTGCAACCTCTTTGCCTCTCTAGGGTTTGTAAACAAACGCCTAACCTTGGAATTAAAGGCAATTACCAAACAACCTTGAACGGGATTCCTGTCTCGATCTCGCCGTCCAATTTGTACTTGTCCTTTGCTCTCCTGCGCTTGTATCGTGCATGCTTGCATGTGGGACATGCACTCAAATCTTTGTACTCACCACGGTACAATATACAATCATTCACACAAGCGTGTATCTTCTGTACTTCAAGTTTCAATGGGCAAACAATTTTCTTCGCTTCATTCGTGCTTCTCGGGAGCACATTATCTTCCGGAAGAATTTCTTCGAAAAGACCTAACATCTCTGTGAAGCCCTTGTTTGATAGACTGTTTTCTGCTTTAAATCTGAGAAGCGCCAGGGTGGCACTCAACCTGGAATATTTCTTTTTGCAACCTGGATACAATTCTTTCTTGGAGTCCGCATCAATGGTTGGCAGATCCTTGTACCCAATCATATCCTTTTTATGGGCCCTCAAATCTGCAATCATAGCAGCAAAAACTGGCATATCAAGATCGCCATCATCTGCGTCGACGTCTTGGTTTTTCAGTGGGCGTTTCGGCTTTCCGGTGTTCCATTGGTAGCTTGACGCATCTGCCTCGATGTTAGATTCAACATCCATGTGACACTGATCGGGGTTTGGCATCTCGCTGCCCTGGGTAACTTCATCCATGACCTCCTCTTCACCGTGTCTGGTCCAACGTGTATATCCATCCATGAATCCCCTAGAGACTAAGTGCATCTGGACATCTGCAAGTTCATGTGACTCTGTATTGGCACAATCAGTACATGGACACAGGATGTAATCTGCATCACCAATTCTCCTCTTTGTACTTTCATCCAAATTCATGAACTCTATCATGCCACTGATAAAATCTGCGGTTTTCTGATTCTTCATCCATCGAGATCGTTCCATCTGCAGTGCACGAACGGTAATTAAAAATAGAACAACAACATTAATACACAGATTAACTGATGCCCAAAGATGCGTGCATAAATCACAAGGTTTTATTTTAATAATTACTGAGGGTGCTCCATGTTGTTATCCAGACGTGCAATGACAAAAATTAATGGCCAGTCAATTTACACGCAGAGTACTAGTACAACACTACCCTTAATAATTGAATACCTTAATTAAGCCACACACGAAAAGAATACCTTAATTAATTAGCCGTGCGGTGACCTCCACCCAGCAGACAGACAAGCGCGATGTGGCGGCACGCCGAGACAGCAGGGTCGAGGAGCAAATCTTAGTGCGGCTGCCGCCCGAAGTTCGACCTCCACTATCCTGCCATCGACCGGGACGGATGTGCTCCAATCACGCTGCCGCCGACCTCGATTGTTCAGCTCCTCCTATCTCCCGCCACAGACCGAGGATTGACCTCCTATGAGGCTGCCACCGCCCACCGACCGAGGATTGACCTCTTCTCTGGTAGCCGCTGCCTAGGCCGCCGCCGCCATCTCTATGTGCAGAGCGGATATTTTTTTATGGATATCCATGGAGCGGTTGTTTACACGGTATCTCACCGTAACTCAATTATATGGACAGGGTAGTACATCACATACGGTTATGTAACAGCAACCGTGTCTAACCTACGTTGTCTTCTCACACGGTTTGGTGTGGAAATCGTGTGTGACATTGTAATACCTAACATAGACGACGTGTATAAATAGTGTGTTCTATACAACATATAGTGCCATAAGTAGTTCCCGACCATTTTCTTATCTCCACAGTTTTCCCATTTCCCCCAAATCCCTACGTAGCCTCCAAATTCCCTCGCGTGGAGCTGACATTGGGGGAATGCGGATGAGTGTTGCTGATGGTTTCGGTGTGGCTGATCCTGCTTGTATTGCCGCCACGACGGCGGTCGCCGTCAAGCACTTGCCTAAGGTCATCAGAAGGCAGGTGTACTATGGATCCAAATCATCCTGTCAAGTTCCAATCTATCCCGATCTTTTTTAGCATGTCCAAAGTATAGCTCCTTGCTGAATCTGTCCTGAATGACCCCCCCCCCCCCCAGGAAAGTGATATACCGCCAGATCCGAAGCTTGACTCCAGACTCCCGCAACACAAGTTTGACTCCGAGTTTTGCGCCACCGAGAAGTACCAAAAGCTGAGTTGTGTGCACGGGCACACTCCCGCTCGACGTGTATGCACGGAGGGATTCTACATTGGCAGGCGGTTTCTCAGTTGCCCCTTAGAGGTTAGTGCTAATTAAGTTCATCATTTTACTTCAGTTAATGCCACCGCTCATCCAGAATACTATTTAACATTGGCAGGGATATGAGGCTTGTGCCTTTGTTAACTGGCTGGATGAAGAATGGCATGGCAAGGCTCGGAGTGTTATCACCAAGCTCGCAAAAGATAACGTAAAGCTGAAGAAGAAACTGGCTGATCTGGAATGTACAATCAGTTGAAGCAAGGAAGAATTAATCACAGGCAACAGATGAAAGAAAGAGACAAGAAGGAACTAGCATGTGTAGTTGTGGTTGTCGCATTGCGTTGTTTGTAATGATGATTAGCGGTTTTGTTTGACAGTATTGCTAAAGAACATCTAGATGTGCTCTAAGTAATGCACATCTAGGTCCTATGCCATTGATGTTACGCAAAGATTCATGCATATATTTTTCTTTGTCTTTTTTCTTTTCCTTTCTATTTTGATTATTACTAGCTTTATCAATAAGAAGAGCTCAATGTATTGCTTGCCAACTGTCCGACTCCGTTCGTACCGGTACCGGTGCATAATCCCAAAACTCGTTCCTTGTTTTTGTCCTGAAAAAGGAAACCAGCCAAATAGCCAATAGGAGTCCTGTGCAACCCCGGGAATTTGGAGCGGCTGGGTATAAATAATTGCGGTTGATTATATCAGCGGCTAGATAATACGTCAACCCCCGCTTCAATTCCCGCTTCAATTGGCAGTTCCTCTTCTCTGCATACCCCGCTTAAGTGTCCACCATCTTCATCGTCCCTGGTAGGCCGTGCTACACACTGGCACACACTCTGCAGCCATGTCGAGCGACAGCGAGGACGACAGTTCGGTCAGCAGTCTAGCGCCCAATGATAGGTCAACATCGGAATCACCCCGCTCGTCTTCCATGAGTCCGGCGTCAAGCCCAGACCTCGATTATATCCAGTTCATGGAAGGGACGCCGCCTCCGGAGTCGTCAGACGACAACCAAGATGGACAAGGAGCTGTCGGAGGACGAAGAAAAGGATGACGATGATGAGGAGGAGGAATGGTCGAACAAGGAGGAGGACGACGATGATGACGGCGGCGGTGATGAAAAGCCAACCGTTCGCGGCAAGAAGCATCCTCGCCAAGATGATGTCGCGGGGCCATCCAACAACAACAACAACAAGAAGGACTAAATTAAGTAGACTATACATATCTCTGTTTCCATTCGCTCATATTAATTTGTTATCTCTGTTTATACTGTCAATCTCATAGCAGACGGTTAGTAATAAGTATTCAACAGAGATCTTCTACATTATCGCCCACAGGTTGGTTTGTTGAACTATGTGCCCTGACGAGCACATAATTCACAAAAAAAAGTCCGTATGGGCTGTCTATAATGATCGCACACAATTTTGATTACCGACCTGTTTGCCGGGTATCACACACATCTTGCTACGCCAAATCGTTTGTGTTCATCTCGATCATCGCAAATAGTTCATCGGAGTGAACTGTATGCCGTATATCGCACACACATTGATATGGCTGCCCATTTCTGTTATTCTATCTAATCGCAAATAGTTTGTATGAATCAACCGTATGCCCCGCATCGCACACGCAACTAAAATCTGACCGTGTTTGATGCATCCTCTATCGCAAACGGCTTGCACCTTTTCCGACGGTGATTTTACACCATCATTTGTGATTATTGCATCGCACACAGTTTCGTCGAAGGGTCTCTTATCGTAGTGTCGCGTTAGCAGCATCCTGCAGTAGTGGACTATTGTCACTCCGGGCTTGCCGGATCATAACACGTAGTAGGTGACTATAACTTGCAAGATTGGATCTAGAACATAGATATAATGGTGATAACATAAATGGTTCAGATCTGAAATCATGGCACCCGGGCCCAATGTGACAAACATTAAGCATGGCAAAGTCATAGAAACATCAATCTCATAACATAGTGGATACTAGGGATCAAGCCCTAACAAAACTAACTCGATTACATGATGAATCTCATCCAACTCCTCACCGACCAGCGAGCCTATGAAGGAATTACTCACTCCCGATGGAGAGCATCATGGAATTGGTGATGGAGGAGGGTTGGTGATGATGAAGACCGGAATTCCCCTCTCCGGAGCCCCAAACAGACTCCAGATCTGGCCTCCCGATGAAGAATGGGAGGTGACAGCGGCTCCGTATCGTGAAACAAGATAATTCTTCCTCCCTGATTTTTTTCTAGAAATATGTGATTTTATAGCGTCGGTTTCATGGTCTGCGGGGCCACCAGGTGGAGACAACCCACCTGGGCGCGCTTGGACGGGGAGGTGCCCTGGTGGGTTGTGCTCACCTTGGGGCCCCCCTCCAGTGGTTCTTGGCTCCAGTATTTTTCTTTATTTATATAAAAAATCCTCGCAAAGTTTCGTTCCAATCCGAGAACTTTTATTTCTGCACAAAAACAACACCATGGTAGTTCTGCTGAAAACAACGTTAGTCTGGGTTAGTTTCATTCAAATCATGCAAATTAGAGTCCAAAACAAGAGGAAAAGCATTAGGAAAAGTAGATACAACGGAGACGTATCAACTCCCCCAAGCTTAAACCTTTGATGGTCCTCAAGCAATTCTGTTGATAAACTGAAAGTGAAAAAGAAAAACTTTTCCGAACTCTTTTGCTTTGTTTACATAAATAAGCTTAAGTAGCACCCAGGTTTTCAGCCAAGATTATAACTAACCATGTCGACAATAACTCTTAGGAATTATATTAACTCATATCAATAACATAAACAACTAGAGAGCAATAGTAAGATATCTCAAATATCAACACTTGCCATGAACATAAATATCATAGAGACTATGTTGGTTTTGATTCAACTACATGCATGAACATGTGCCAAGTCAAGCCACTCGAACATTCATAGGAGGATACCATATCATCATACTACATCACAATCATTTTAACGCAATGTTGACATCCAAGATAAATCATTGTCCACTCCTAGCTACTTATGCATGGCATTAGAAACTATAATATATAATTGTCATTGCAAACATGATTGATCATAATAGGCCGAATCATGGATACTAGGTTAAACATATTTACAAAAACAAAACAAGTCGAGTTAATACCCGTTTCTCTCTGCCACTGCCAGTTCATCAAATATCATCATTATTGTCTTTCACTTGCACAACTGAACAATATGAAAATAATAATAATGCAAGAGTGTCATGGACTAAGCTGGAATCTACAAACATTTTACTCAAAAGGAGAAGACAAGGTAAAATGGGCTCTTTGTTAGATCAACAATAATGCATATGAGAGCCACTCAACATTTTCATCATGGTCTTCTCCTCGGTATGACTCAATAGAAGGAAAAGGAAATTCAGAGAAATACACTAAAATGTTTTTGGAGTTTTGGGCTTTTCTTGAACGAGCAAATAAAAGGGAAAAGCAAAAACGAGAAAGACTATTTACATGGGAAAGCTCACAACAAGTAAAATAAGAATAAGGAAATCTTTTTGAGTTTTCTTTTTAGATACTACAGCTAACTACACTAGAAGGAAAAATCAAAAAGAAGCAGGAAATATTTTTGTATTTTCTCAAAGTTTTTCAAACACACAAGAAGAAAGCGAGAAAATCAATTTAGTATGGATAATACAATGAAAGAGTGTGGACACCGACAACTGGAATGAAATGTGTGAACATGAATGTAATATCAGTGGAAATATGTACTCCCCCAAGCTTAGGCTTTTGGCCTAACTTGGTAATCAGTCAGTAGCCTGCATAATGGTCGGAGTGATAGCTCACAGAGGCTCTCGGTGTGGATGCCTCGGCCCGCCATGCAGCCACGACTGCCGCGTTATGAGCTCGGGCTTCGCTCTCAAGAACATAATATCTTCCCCTACTATGAACATCAAAGAGAGCAGGTGCAGGCAAATATGTGTCCTCAACGGAACTTTTGTTAAACAACATGTTATAAGTGAAATTATGGGGTTCACCACTAAGGATCTTATGAAGTTTCACAACATCAAAGTCCCAGTACTGCGTGGGTAAAATAGGGTCATAAGGCCAAAATGAAACACCAGCTCTCTTGCTAACCGTGTGGCATAAATTCCACCATAAAAATATCCACTACCAGCGTTCTGTTGCAACCTACATGCAATAATCGCTCCAAGGTTAGAACTTTTGTCCACGGTGAGAGCGGTGCGTATGAGGCTCAAGTCTGGAGCACAAAGTGTACTACAATCTTATTTTCCTACAATGCATTTTCCATTAAATAATGCGAAGTACTGGATTGAGGGAAAATGAATGCTCTTTATTCTACCTTGCGTCACTCCCCTAGTCTCACCATAACAAAGACAAGTCAAGAATATCTCAAACTCAGATCTTAGTGGTTCATCAAGTGAACCCCAGAATGGGATTTTGCAGCAATGGGCAAATCTCTCTAGAGATATGGTAAATAGATTTTTCATACAATTTAAATGACACCCTAGACTCATGGGGATGGAATTTAAATCCTTTGGTAAATGATTTAGTGAGGTTGAGGTGTTAGTTTCACTTAAATGAAATGTAGGGACCGAGTTCGGCATTGTGAACATACTGCTCAAATTCTTCCTTAATGCCTACAAGCACCATATAATCGTTGCATGGCCATAAGCATGTTTTGGTGGCGGCATCTCATATGGAACTTTCACTTGGTTCAACATAAGACCGACGAGTGGAGCTGCTACTAGAAGATGCCTCCGAGGATCTCCTCCTCGAAGAATTCCTTCCAAAGAGGTTCATCATATTCACGTACAATTTTCTGAAAAAATTTGAGTCACAAAAAATTGTTAACAAACTTTACAAGATTGAAAGCAACTACTCATAAGGATGCATAGAGGCCATAACAAGCATTCAAACTACTTAGAACTCTAAGAATGCAACATGCAAGCTCATCTACGGCAGCACCAAGAGTAACTAATTATTCAAAATATAAACCACTAAAGCAAAAACTAATTGGACCAATGGAGGAGTCACATACCAAGCAACAATCACCCGAAATAGTTTCAGAAACGGAGCTTCGAGCAAAGAGATCGAAATCCGCAGGTTTGAGAGCAAGAACACGAGAGAGAGAGAGAGAGAGCAATGGTGATTTTTTTGGAGGTAGGTGGTGATGTGGGATGAAGAGATAAGTGAGGGGGGTCACGTGGGGACCACAACCCACTAGGGCGCGCCTGGGGGTCCTGACGCGCTCAGGTGGGTTGTGCCCACCTGGTGCACCTCCCTCTGATGTTATTTGCACCAAAAATTCTTAAATATTCATAAAAAATCGTATTAAATTTTTAGAGCATTGTAGCGATCCGACCTCAAACGGTCAAATATCTGTGTATAAGTGTCATCCCTAGATCGGTAATGCTGACACACACAATACTTGAAGGATTTATAACAGAGTTCAATCACACACTTATTACATCGAATATCTCAACAAGAGTACTTATTACAATAATATGGTTGAAGGCCATCTAATGAAGATAACAGCGGAAGGCTTTGAAGGTAAAATGAGTCCATCAACTCCAACGGCATAGCTGAGTGCGAAACAACGACCTAGGGCACCTTACTCTTCGTCTGAAAAGTCTGCAACATAATACGTTGCAGCCCGAAACAGGTCAGCACATGGAATATGTTGGCAAAATAACACTGTAGAGCAATGAACATGTAGCAGCTATAACTATATGCATATTTGGCTGGTGGAGGCTTTATGGTTATTTTTCCAGAAAGCTAATTTTTCCCTAAAACAAAAGGAATATATTTTATTTAACTACAAAGTTTGTTGAAAACATTGAGAAGGTTCCTCCAACTCAATCCCAATTAAATAATCATCAACCCAACAATTTAATTAATAGAATGGAGAGATCAAATCAATAATTCAAGTACCAAATACTCAAGATGTCCATAACCGGGACACGGATAATCATGATTAGTTTATACACTCTGCGGAGGTTTGCGCACTTCTCCCCACAAGACTCGATCTCCTCCGTTGGATTTCTCGAACTACATGGTGTTTGAGAAACGGATGATCGAGAAACAGTCTTTCAGAAGCATTAACTCTTTACTCTGGGTAGATAGTACCACCTACATCCCCTACATCTACTAGCCTACCAATAAAAGAGGTCACACAACTTACTCAACTATGCTAGAGCCCATAATGGCTTGTGGCTGCACACGGAAGTTTCCAACATGAATAATCTTAGGATCCATTTGAGCCTGGGTGGCAAACCGTAGGATGATCACACGGGTACTCCGGGATATCCCAGGACAACACTGGATTGCTCTAGGTGCCCAGACAACCACTGGGTGCTCCAGGGTGCCTCGACCAATCCACCCAGATGTGTGTTAAAGTAGCCACCTTAAGATTAACTATTAATTAAACTCTCACATCTATCATGGATGACTCAAACCCAAACCACGTCTACGAGCATAGCATGGCAATATAAGCATAACGTAAAAGTAACTCCCATGTTTTGAATAAAGACAATAGGTTCTACCTCATCACTACTTCCCAATACCCACAAGTATTCAAGTCCTAACCATGTAGTGTTTGAGAATTGAGACTAATGCATAAAAACTGGGTAATAAGGGGGTATGATCAAAGTGTTACTTGCCTTGCTGACGATCTAAAAACCCTAGTGGCTTGTAGTAGCACGCTTCGCACTCCGGAAACTCTATCACAAACAAACAATAGGATACATAAGAACTCAAACAATAGATGCAAGGGTACACTCAAGAGAAAAGATCCAAATCAAAAGTTCAAGAGAAGAGCTTCAATTTACAAAAAGAAAAGAATCAATCGAATCGGAGCTACGAAACTCAAACTGCGGTCAAAAGAAGTTCAAATTCAAATCTACTTGCAACCAAATCTTAAATTGTCAAAATTATGTTTCAAGTTGGTTAACTGGAAAGAGGGGTTCGAGACGAAGATATTGGCGTTGGTTTCACTGGATTTGGACAAACGAGCAAAAAGTTGCAAGCGATTGAAGATCAGGGGCTAATCTATGATAAAAATAATCATAGATAGGTCCCTGGATGAAAAATAAAATAAAAGAAAAACACTAACGGACGAATGTTCGCTAACAGAGACAAATGGATGAACGTGTTCGCTAACAGAGACGTTCGGGTGAATGCTTGCTAATTAGCGAAACCGGAAAAAAAAACTAATCGATCCAACGAAAAAACCGGGCTACGGTTTTGTCGGTTTTTTACCAGTTCTAGAAAAAACCGGTGGTCAGCGGCAAGATCCGGCGAGACGGCGGCTTCGGCGAGGCGGGGAATTCGGCGGGGCGATGGGGTCTGGCGGCGGCTTCCGGCGACGGCGGCGCAAGGCGACGGCGCGGTTGCGGGCGAGCGGCGGCAGTCGGCGCGGCAGCGAGCGGCGGCGGCGAGCGGCAGCAGGCCGTGGTGCGGTGGTGGGGTGGAGAGGGCAGCGGGGTTCGGCGGCTTATAAAGGGGTCGGGGGTGCGGCTTGGGGAGGGGGCCGGCGCGAGCGATAGTCCGGCTTGGTCTCTCCTTGACGTCTGTGCCACGCACGGCGGTGACGGGACGGAGGCGGCGGCGCTGCGGGCTTCAGCCCAACTCGGCTGGGCCTTTGGCCCAGTCGGGCGGAAACTTTTTTTTAAAATAAATTCCGCCAAGGAAAAATCCTAATAAAAATATAAAAAAATCTAAAAATGCCAAAAACACTTTTCACCGTCTAAATAAAATATTTAGAACAAAGTGAATATTTTTCTGGCCTAAAAATGCAATTTTCAAGAATGCATATTTTCTAATTCAAATAAAATCTCGAATAAAATCCAAATAAAAATATTTATTTGATTTTAAAATTTTACCTCCAATATTCCTCTCTTTTGAAGAAGTCATGTTATCCTCTCTCTTTTAATTTAAATATTAGGAAATAATTGGAGATAAAAATATTAAAATCAAATTGATCCTCTTTTCAAATTTGAGGGAAGTCAAATATGAAAATAAATGAAATCCCCAACTCTCTCCTTGGGTCCTTGAGTTGCTTAAGATTTCTAGGATCACAAACAAAATGCAATTAAAAATATGATATGCATATGATGACCTATGTATAACATCCAAATTGAAAATTGGGATGTTACAAGCATTCTGAGAACTTTTATTTTTGGGTCATTTTTTATTGCACGGGAAATTCAGAAAACAGAAAAAACATGGCATTTTATTTTATTTAACTAATAAAAACAGAAAACAAAAGGTATGGAGAGAAGGTAGTGCTCAATAAATTCATCAACTTCATACCTCTCAAAAATGATCAATTAATAAGGTTGATCAAGTCTTATTAACAACCACCTTCGATTATCATGAAATCGAAGAACTTTCGTAAATCACTAAGTTATCTCAATGGGGATATGAATGTCCCCAACAATAAGCATTTCATATTTCTTTTTAACAGCGGGTAGAGGTAGTTGAAAACTTCTAATAGTGATTGTCGGAGATTTTTCAATAACATTAATACCATTCACTTGGAATTGTTTCTTTGGAAAGTGCACCGTATGCTCATTACCATTGATATGAAAAGTGACTTTGCTTTTATTGTAATCAACAACAACCCTGCAGTATTCAAGAAGGGTCTACCAAGGATAATCGACATGCTGTCGTCCTCGGGCATCTCAAGTATAACAAAGTCAGTCAAAATAGTAACATTAGCAACAACAACGGGCACATCCTCACAAATACCGATCGGTATGGCAGTTGATTTGTTAGCCATTTGCAAAGATATTTCAGTAGGTGTAAGTTTATTCAAATCAAGTCTTTTATATAAAGAGAAAGGCATAACACTAACACCAGCTCCTAAATCACATAGAGCAGTTTTCACATAATTTCTTTTGATGGAGTAAGGTATAGTTGGTATTCCTAGATCTCCAAGTTTCTTAGATACTCCATCTTTAAAAGTATAATTAGCAAGCATGGTGGAGATTTTAGCTTCCGGTATTTTTATCTTATTGGTGATGATGTCTTTCATGTACTTTGCATAAGGAGGCACTTTTAAGATATCAGTCAAGCGAGTACGCAAAAAGACTGGCCTCGGCATTTCAGCAAAGCGTTCAAATTCTTCATCATCTTTCTTTTTAGTTGACTTAGGTGGAAAGGGCATAGGTTTTTGAACCCATGGTTCTCTTTCCTTACCGTGTTTTCTAGCAACAAAGTATCTTTTATCATATCTTTTATTCTTGGGTTATGGGTTATCAAGATCAACTGATGGTTCTATCTCAACATCATTGTCTGGTTCTTTATTATTTGTTTGAGTATTTTCATGGACCTCATCATTATCTTTTTCATCATGAGAGGGTGAGTGTTCATTACTAGATTGAGTTTCAGCATCAGGGATAGAAACTTCGTTATCATTATCAGGAGGTTTTTCTACTTCAGGTTTGAGGAAGTCCTGGACTAAGGGGTCCTCGGGCGCCCGGCCTATTATCTATGGGCCGGACTGATGGGCTGTGAGGATATGAAGACCGAAGACTGTACCCGTGTCCGAATAGGACTCTCCTTGGTGTGGAAGGCAAGCTAGGCGAATAACAATGAAGATTCCATCTTATGTAACCGACTCTATGTAACCCTAGATCCCCCCGGTGTCTATATAAACCGGGGGGTGTAGTTCGGAAAGGATATACTCAATACCTTAGTCATACATGCTAGAGTTCTAGGGTTTAGCCATTACGATCTCATGGTAGATCAACTCTTGTAATACTCGTATTCATCAATATCAATCAAGCAGGACGTAGGGTATTACCTCCATCAAGAGGGCCCGAACCTGGGTAAAACTTCATGTCCGATGTCTCATGTTACCATCAACCTTAGACGCACAGTTCAAGACCCCCTACCCGAGATCCGACGGTTTTGACACCAACATTGGTGCTTTCATTGAGAGTTCCTCTCTGTTGTCGCTGAAAGGTTTGATGGCCCCTTCGATCGTCAATAATGACGCTGTCTACGGAGAAACTTTCCTCCCCGGGCAGATCTTCGTGTCCGGCTGCTTCGCACTGCGGGCCAACTCATTTGGCCATCTGGAGCAGATCGAAAGCTACACCCCTAGCCATCAGGTCAGATTCGGGAGCTTGAACTACGTCGCGGACATCCGCGGAGACTTGATCTTCGCCGGATTCGATACCGCGGTGTCCGCTCCCGGTCACCCTGATGATCATGACCTAAATCTGTCATCGGGCCACATCTAGGAGATCGCTCCTGTAACCGCTCTGGCCCTAGAGTCGGAGTAGGCCGCACCATCCAAAGATGGGAGGATTAACCCCACCTCGGAGGCCGCAGACTCCACGGCATTGGAGACACACATGGACTGGTCTCACACGATGCCTATGCCACCGGAACGCCAGACTCGTCTCTGGCCTTAGGTTCCAAACCGCGCGAGCCCGCGGACGCCGAGCTTGATCGTTTATCGATCTTCAAATTCAGCACCGCAGACATCTTCCAGCACTCGCCTTTGGGCGATGTGCTGAACTCATTAAAAAACCTCTCCTTGGCGGAGGACCCACAGCCGAACTATATCCGGGTCAAACTAGGGGCTGACGATGGAGAATTTTATGTCCCACCTGCCACCCACTTTATAGCCACGATCGAGGATTTGACCGACGAACTTGATTACGACTCCGAGGACATCGATGGTATGGACGACGATGCCAGAGAAGAGGAGGCCCAGAACCTGCCGTTCACCGGACGCTGGACGGCTACTTCCTCGTATGACGTATACATGGTGGATGCGCCAAAGGAGCACAGCGGCGACGATAAGGAAGACCCAGTTGAGGATAAACCTTCGGAAATACAGCCAAAGCACCGTCGTCAGTGGCACCGCTCTAAGTTACGCTGCAGTAAAGACAGCAACACCGGCACAGGAGAAGATGACACTCTGGAAGGTGTTGAAGACAACGAAGACCCCGTCGATAAAGCAAACGAACAAGATGAACGGGAAGATGAGCAGGTTAGCCCTGTCAAACAGGCCACGCATGAAGATTCGGAGGACGATAATTACCTTCCTCTCTCCGAAGATGAGGCGAGC